>NC_044911.1:12856518-13079018 GCF_001633185.2 Quercus lobata | reverse complement strand
TTCACAAAAATTACAACCATAAAAAATACAAAAAATACAAAACCAATTTTGTTAAACCCAATGATTTTTATGCTAAAAAGAAAAATGCTTCTAAAAAATATGATAAACAGAAATCAGGTAAAGGTAAGTGCTTCAACTATGGAAAACCTAGACACTACAGTAAAGATTGTAAACAAAAACCCGGTAAGTTAAAGAATAAGTTTAACATGTTAAATATTGATGATAAAGATCAAGAAGACTTATTCCAAATCCTTGAATCAAACAATTCGTCTGATTCTTTGAAAGAGGATTTTTCTTCCTCATTTGATTCTTGTTACCAATCTGCTGATGAATCTTTTGGTTCACCTAATATTAAAATTGGTTGTAGAGATTCCTGTTGCAATGTTATTAAAACTGTTAATGTTCTCACCAAAAGTGAAGAAAATGAAAGTTTGTTAATTACTTTGATAAGCCAAATTGAGAACTTTGAATTAAAACAAGAGTTTCTCAATAAGCTGAAGAAAAATTTAATAAAAGATGAAAATGGTAAAAAACTAAAATCAACAATAAGTTTTGAAGAAAGTTTGGAAAGATTTAATAAAAAGAAATCCAAAGATTTAACTGTTAATGATCTTCAACATGAAATCACTATTGTTAAACGAGAAATAATTGAATTAAAAAATGAATATAAAAGCATTAAAACTGGTAACAATAATCTTAAACAAGAATCGTTACTGTTAAAAGTTGATAAAAACCTTGATAAACATCATTCTGATAATGAACAAGATGATCACAAAGATGGAGATGAATCCAGTCAACAGACTCTTCTTTCTGATAAAGGTATTGCTAATGTTTTCACTAATTCTCAACTTAATCTTGTTAATAAGATGCTTCCCCCAAAATGGTTTACAAAAGTTAAAATTGTTGTTTCCCATGATTACCATTTTAATGTTATTGCTATGATTGATTCTGGTGTGGATATGAACTGTATCCAAGAAGGATTAATTCCTTCAAAATACTTTGAAAAATCAACTGAAAGATTGGTTTCTGCTAATGGTACTCAAATGAAGATTAAATATGAATTAAATAATGCTAATGTTTGCCATGATAATGTCTGCATCAAGATTCCTTCTATTCTTGTTAATAATATGACTGATAAAGTGATTCTTGGTCTGCCATTTGTAAATACTTTGTATCCCTTTCTTGTTGAGCATGATGGAATTACTACTGATCCTTTTGGACAGAAAGTAAAATTTAAATTTGCTTCAAAGTTTGAAATTGATACTAATGATGCTTTAAATCTGATTCATGCTAAAACCAAACATCTAAACTTCCTTAAGCAAGAAGTTAGATACAAGAAAATTGTTGAACAACTTTTTGATAAATTGTTGCAATAAAAAATTAATAATTTTCAGAAAATCTTGATGAATGATGTTTGCTCTAATGCTCTTTGGCATGAGAAAAGACACATTATCAATTTGTCTTATGTTGAAGATTTTCCTACTAATGTGCTTATTCAAGAACCAAGGATGGGTTCTTGCCAATATTTCACAGATGTTTTTAAAGGTAATGTTCATAGTGCCAAAATGTTAACTACTACCATTTATCCTAACATTCTCAATGTTTCTTCGTAGGAATCGGAGCATGTTGCGTGGATAAGTATCACTAATAAGTGGAATAATAATACTTATACCACTAGTAAGTGGATTAATATGACTTCCTTGGCAAAGAGGAGGAATAAAGGAAAAGCACATGCACAGGGCTATTCTCAAGACAAAAGGCTCCCAGCGGGGCAACCTTTTGTAATGCATGATGGCACATCTTCTAGGATAAAACCCAATGGATCAACATCCCTTTAGGAATTTGTCCAGGCAAAGGTGACATATTCCAGTGGTGACATGGTTATTGCTTTGCATGAAGTTTTATCTAGAAGTTTGCAATTCCACAATGGAACCTATACAGAACTACCAGATTCCATAAAATTTATCCTCGATAACCTCCATGCTGCTTTTACCCTAAATTGCCACACCCTTTTCCAAAAAACCCTTCAAGCCTTAAAAATCCACCTGGTAAACACTACTACCATAAATGAAGCATATATTAGTCAACTCTTTGGCAAAGAGGATATTCATTCAAAGGATAAAAAGACTATAATGGGCACTGATTATGCTAGATTGATTCTTAAGACCTAATCTCTGTTAAGAAGTGCTACTGCCAACTTGCCAACTGAAATACAATCTTGTATTTTGGAAAGCAAGGCTATGTTTAGATCTTTTGATCTCTGGTTCAAATATTTCAAGACACTTGTTACAACTGCTATTCCTGATCTTGCTAATTCTAATGATCTTAGTGACATTCTTGAACAATCTGATTGGGAAGACCACTTTGGGAGCAGTCTCAGAGTGTATGAAAAGAAACATCATTTTCCTGGCCTTCTGGTCAATTATGATGATGGTTCAAATGTTGCTAATAATTATGATGATGGTTCAGATTTAGATGATACTGATAAGGTCCCCAACTGGCTTTCCCAAATATTTAAGTATGGCTTTATCAGGCTCATAAAACTGACAAGTCATGACCAAGCTAGCCAGCTTCCACAAATTATTCAAACTACTCTTAAGAAATTTGAAAGTCCTTTTTGTTTCCATCAAATGCTAGAGCACCTTGCCAAAATGGGAAAGAGATAATTGGATGAATGTCCAGCCCTCAAAACATCTCGTTCTCATTAATGGATACACCCACCAAGGACAATAGTATGAAGGAGACTCTCATTTATCCTTTAGAAATCCTTATGCTCTTGCAGAATGCTGGAGAAGATATTTCAATAATCAAATTCTTGATGTCGCCCAGAACCTATGGAAAGATTATCACTTCATAAGAAGCACAGAAAGAATTTCTATTTTTGGTCCCAGACCTTATTCTAATGCCATTTCTCATATACGGATAGCAGATCACTATAATCCAAGAAGTTTTCTCACCCCAGGGAAAACTCTAGAGTTTGAGCCACTCCTATATTGTGGATTCTGTAACCAATATGCTATCTACCATGAGCATGAATGTAATGATGATCCTTCAGGGACCCTTATGATGGTTACCCATCTGTTGCCCCTGATACTGATTAAGTCATGTAAGCCATCGCGGTGCACACAGCTAAATTAGCCAATGCACCTTATAGGCCCATTGATAAACCCTATTGATGAGATTCAAGGCTGCTTACAATCATGTTTTAGAAGATGAACTGTCCTCTAAAGCATCTGTTGCAAATAAGCCATATTACCCCTACAATTAGGAACTGTTTGGTCATGATGAAGCTACTCCTGATTTAGTGGAAGATTGATTGATTGATTCTCCTATTTGTCTGTCCCACACAACAACCAAAATGCTACAATGTTTACCCTGGTAAAGTCCCAATTATTATACTGCTTGACCCCCATAAATGATGATGCTTTTGGAAAAGAAGATTCTTCATGATTTTGGTCACCTCATGGTTACTTTCGGCTCAATTTGGCTCTTTGGACTGAAGACCTAGACAAAGCCTTTGCTCCTACTGATTTGAGTCAAAAAAGTAAAAAATTATTGTTCACTGTTACTGTTCACTGGTACTGTTCATTATGCTTTTTCTGCCTATTTAAGGGGGGATGTCCTTTATGTTAAGACTCGGAACTTCCTTACAGAACTTCTTTTAGAATTCCCTTTAGACCTTCTTGTAGGAGTTCCTTTGTTTCCACTACTATTTTCCCTACAAATCTTGTAACTAGAACTAGTTTCAAGCCTTGTACTGTTGAACTGTTGAAATCCTGTAACTACTACTGCTATAAGTATTGTTGTCTATTTTCAACTTTGTGTTTAATATATTTGCTGTTACCGCCTTCTTGGACAATTTTACATTACTTTCAATCTAACTACTTTCAGTTTTACTGCTACTGCCTTCTTGGCTGGTTTTACTTTGCGTATTTTAGTTTCAATATAATATATTACTGTGCGTCCACCTTCAGCGCTGTGTTCTGCCCCCTTTGTGGTATCAGACCCAATTCTTTTCTGGCCGGTGATAGTGTTGTTGTGTTCTCTGTTATCTATCTATGTCTATCTGAAACTTTGATACTCCTTTGTTGTGTTCCCTTTTTACCATTGTTGGCGCCACCTTAGTCGTAAAGTGAATTCCCAGAACCAAACAGTAAGACCCGTTGAGCTAGGGAGAGCGTTAGGGCATGAGAGGTATAGGGTTGATTAGGGTATGTGTTATGAAATGCAACAGTGTTAAGAAAAACATGATAATTGAGTGTTAAACCTAGGATAGTATGGAAAGACTGTGGAGATCCAACTCCTCTGTCAGCTCTAGGACTGGTTGTCCTCCTGATATTGTAAATGAAGAAGATCACACTGTTGAAGAAAATGAGTTTCCGGATTTCTAGAAATGGAATATCCCTAAGGTTGATACTAAAGTTGTTTACAAAACTAGTTAGGCTGAAAATACTTTTTATTCTGCTTACAACAACAGAGAACACAACAACACTATCACCGACCCGAAAAGAATTGGCTCTAATACCACAAAGGGGGAAGGGACACAGCGTTGAAGGCGGAAGCATAGTAACACTATATTGAAAATAAAGTAAGCAAAGTAAAACCAGCCAAGAAGACGGTAGCAGCAATTGTTAAAATAAGATAATTGAAAGTAGAACTAACCAAGAAGGCGGTAGCAGCAAAACTAAAAGCAATTAGATTGAAAATAATGTAAAACCGTCCAAGAAGGCGATAACAGCAAATATCTTAAACACAAAGCTGAAAGTAGTTATTATTGAAAATAGACAACAGTACTTACAGCAGTAGTAGTTACAGGATTTCAACAGTTCAACAGTACAAGGCTTGAAACTAGTTCTAGTTTACAAGATTTGTAGGGAAATAGTAGTGGATACAAAGGAACTCCTATAAGAAGGTCTAAAGGGAATTCTAAAAGAAGTTATGTAAGGAAGTTCTGAGTCTTAACATAAGGGACATCCCCCCTTAAATAGGCATAAAAAACCATAGTGAACAGTAAAAGTGAACAATAACAATGATTAGTAAAAGTGAATAGTAATTTTTCACTTTTTGACTCAAATCAGCAAGAGCAAAGGCTTTGTCTGGGTCTTCAGTCCAAAGAGCCAAATTATGCCGAAAGTAACCATGAGGTGACTAAAATCATGAAAAATCTTCTTTTCCAAAAGCATCAACATTTGTGAGGGCAAGTAGTACAATAATTGGGATTATGTGTGTATATATATAT
Organism: Quercus lobata; assembly: GCF_001633185.2. Taxonomy (NCBI): domain Eukaryota; kingdom Viridiplantae; phylum Streptophyta; class Magnoliopsida; order Fagales; family Fagaceae; genus Quercus; species Quercus lobata. The sequence goes on along the minus strand of NC_044911.1, from coordinate 13,073,779 downwards.
ATATATATATATAAATAAAATGTCGTACCTAATACACCAAACTCTCATTTTGCAGTGTCTAGAAGAGATGATTAATAAGTCTTACCCCTTTTTTTTGTTTTGTTTTGTTTTTGTTTTTGTTTTTTTTTTTTCTTCAAGAGATTGGTTTTCAAACTTGCATTTGCGGCATGTCGTTTTAGCTATATATGGTTAAAAAAAAAAATTCAATTTAAAATATTAGTGTATTACAAAAAGTAGCTTTCAAACTTGCAAAATATGTCTCACAGTTTTGTCAAAAAGATTGGGTATCTTCGTCTAATCAATTACCTGTGTTTCAAAAAGTAGATTTCAAACTTAGCAAATATGTCTCTCGGTTTTGACAAAAAGGTTTGGTAACTTCATCTAATCAATTTTCATGTCGACACAAGAAAGTGTGGGACATTAAGTTCACAGAAGTTGGAATTAGCAATTTTTAATTCACTTTAAAAAGTCAATCCTGCACTCATCCCAAAAGAAGTAGCAGCAACTCATATATCATTAGAAACCTCTTTATCTCTAGTTTACGACGCATCAAATAGTGTAATTTGGAGATTTCTAAAGGGAGTTAAGGTCATTTTTGCCTTAGACTGTTTGAGCTTGCAGAATGCATTTGGTAATCAAAGAAATTTGAATTATTTGGCATTAGATGTGTCTATTTGTTTCGAAAGTGTATATTCCATTTCCCAAGTCTTATTAATATAGGTAATTGTAAGTTATTTTTTGAGTATTTGGTCAAGTTTTATTTATATTAAATGTTTGGTTTTGAAAATGTAGGCCGTCATTACTCATGCATGCTTGAAGGGTTGTTCTAGCAATCTAGTCCAATATATAAGTTCCACCCTGTGTATGTATGAAAATTAGAGGCAATATTGAGTGTTATTTTTAGTCTTTCGCTTGTGAGAAGAATGTTTCTTGTTATTTAACTCTTATCCTTAGGTGAATACTGATAGATGATGATCTTGGGCTGTGCATGTAAAGCACGTGTAAGGAGGGATGGTTTTGGCATATACTTGGGTGGCTTTATGCATGGTGGCATGTGTGCATTCATGCCTCCACGTGAGGTTTTTCCATGCAAAGGCTTCCATTATTGTGCGTGCCCAGTTTTCCTCACTGGACTGGGCCTAATGTTGGGCTCACAATTTATTTATATGGTGGGTTATGAGTTTTCTACTATAGGTAGCTCTCAACCGGATTACTTAGCTGCACTCCTTTGCCTACATGAAACTTCCCCCTCTCCTCTAAGCTCCTTTCTGTGGTTAGTATTATCTCTCTTTACTCACTTCCCCTATTTATAACTTAAGATTGGTGGAGTGTTCATGATTACGTTCTGGTCTCACTCGTGTGGGTGGAGTCCAATTTGATTATTCCTGACATGAAATATGTTTCTTTGGAAATGTTGGAGATGACTTTAGGACTGATTCCTGCCTCCAAAAGGTTGCTCGGCAATGATACTCCCCAAGGCAATACCGAGCTGCCAAGGTCATGGGTTGTTCCAGGTAAATACAGCCCCCGATCAACCCATACATGATCGGTATGGGCCTAACTATCTTGCGATCAATTGAATGAGCCTACTATTGGATTTGGGCTTGAGAATGTCTTAGTAGTGTGCTTGGGCCAAGGCCCAATGCCCAGTGGGCTCGAAGCCTTATGTCGTGCAATTATCATTACCGGAGTTTGTTCGGTTGTTTAAATTGCTTTGGATTAAGTGAAAAGCATTGTTTTGATTATGATTAGGTTGTTTAAAAATTGGAAAAGTATACTAGTTTACCTCTACCATTTCATACACATATCTTAAATAACTATATAAAATACTATAATTGATATGAAAAAGGAAGGGAAGGGAAGTGAAAACAAATGAAGGGAAGCACAGAAGGTGAGGTGGAGCTAGTCATGATACCACAATAAAAAGAAATAGAAGGGCTCAAAAAGAGAATATGATATACGCATGAGAAATGATATATACACAACATTTTCACAATAAATTCTATGTGGCAGGTTATTACAAGTTGTTATTGGTAGGATAGAAAAGTAATTTCTTCTGGTAAGTTCAAATTAGAACTAATAACAACTAACCACTTATGATTTATTGTGGATGTAACACCTCTCTATATGCATAGCAAAGCACAACACAAACTTATAAGGTTTGCAAGGCAATGTGAACGTGGAGCTCATCATTTACCTCTTTAAATCATTTTAGTCCACTGTAGAGACGGAAAATTCCCAACCTATCACAAGCTGACACGTCACATTACCAAGTCCACAAAATACAACCAATTACAAAGCACCACGTATTGCTGCTAAGTTTTGCTATCACTATTCAGAAACCAACAGAAATTTGCCAAGTGTCATGCAAAAATCAATCACACATCAGCGCGTGTAAGCGATGACACAAGCAGTCCAGCACGTGTAAGCGATAACACAAGCAGTCCAACACATGTAAGCGATGACATAAGCGGACCAATTAGGCTGTGACATGTGTCACCAATCAGACTCCGCCATATGGTGCTCACCCACCTCTAAACTCCTATAAATAGAAGCCTTCCTAAGACATTTAAGAAGACCAAGATTCAGAAGTGAAAAAGCTCTGTTGGAATCAAGCCCTGAAGCCTCCAGGAACTTCAAGAACTTCAACCCTAAAATCGGAGAACATTCGAAGCAGAATCATTCAAACCATCTACCTAGATCCTAAAGTTTGCGAGAATGAAGCTTAAAGGTTCGAAAACATCATCAAACCACAAATCAGTGAAGCTCCACGGATTCAAGCCTCTAAAGCCCCGAAGAACTTCCACCATAAACCCTCAAATACGAAGAACATTCGAAGAGGAATCATTCAAATCATCTTCTTAGATCTCAAAGTTCACTAGAATCAAGCTCAAAAGCCTCCAGAAACCTCAAGAAATCAAATCAGTGAAGCTCAACGGATTCAAGCCTCTAAAGCCCCGAAGAACTTCCACCACAAACCTTCGAAGACGAAGAACACACGAAGAACACAAAGAACGTGAAGAATAAAGGATTTCCAACAAGCTCATAGCCAGAGATTCATTGTAATTTTGTTCCAAAGATCTTCGATCCATTCTTCAACCAAATTGAAGTACATTGGGTGTTCGAATCAAAATCAATTACTACAAATCCAATCAACAAGTCTTTTAAGGAGATCGAATCAGAGAATCAATCTTTTGTAATCACAGAGAATTGTACCACACAATCATCAATGCAAATTCGCATTTGTAAAACTATTTTACTTGTTTGATTCATTTCGAACTAGAAATTTAGTCGCTTACATCCACCATCGGTAAATGGATGTTTAATAAGATCACAAGTGCATGATTGCTTAAGAATGCTTTGCATGTGTGCATTTTACGAAAGAAGATAGCAAACATTCAACATCAAATTCAATGGTAGTTGGATTTTACTTGGATTTTCGTTGTGGGACATACCATTTTTCCGTTGTGGGACATACCGTTTATGTGAGAGGGAGGAGGAAACATTACTCTTGTTATTTGCTATTGAATAATTTTCATTACAGACGAAACAATCCCTCTCCTACCAGCCTCGTGAAGACACATATGTACTTGGGTTGTTGTTGAATTGAGATTGACTTGGACTTTGTATATCTTCAAATGACAGGTGTTTATTGTAGATTTGCCTGTTGAAAGGTGATCGATCTTGGTTCTAAATATCCAATTTTTCCAACTGAATTGTCTAGGTTAGAGCTGAATCCAAAAGACCTATATAATTTTCTAACAATGCATTCATGTAAGGACTATAAAGATTGGCGGATTTTAAAGACTATATAATAAATGGACTTCTTTTAACGTAATTTTAACCAGCATTTATTTGTTGGTTTGTTCTTTTTTTTTTTTTTTGGGAATATATTGATCCATCCTCCAGGGATGGATTTGTAAATGTGCAGCACTACAGCGAATCAAGGGATCCTATCATCTGTGGCTGAATAGAATAAGCGTGGTTATGGATAGTAGGTATAGGTAAGGATTGAACCCAAGAAAAACAATGGCCTAGGGTTCACATATATCATATGGACAGTGACAATTGAAGATTGTAATTAATATTGTAAACTTAGGAGTAAGGAATTTAGTTTGTCATTGAATTAAAACTAGGATGGTTAAATACTTTTTTTTTATATATAAAAAAAAAAAAATTCTTTTTCTATACTATGCCTTATGTATATAAAAAAAAGGTCGTACCTAATTATGCACCAAACTTCCATATTACAGTATCTAGAAGATATGATTAATAAGTCTTACCCCTTTTTTTTTTTTCTTTTTCGAGAGACTGGTTTTCAAACTCACATCCACGACATGTCGTTTTAGGTATATGTGATATAAAAAATATTCAATTTAAAAGATAAGTGTATTACAAAAAGTAGCTTTCAAACTTGCAAAATATGTCTCACAGTTTTGTCAAAAAGATTGGGTATCTTCGTCTAATAAATTATCTGTATATCAAAAAGTAGCTTTCAAACTTAGCAAATATGCATGTCTCATAGTTTTGACAAAAAGGTTGGGTAACTTCACGAATCAATTATCATGTTGACAAAAGAATATGGGAGACATTTACTTAAGTTCACAAATGTTCGGTGGGTCGCAATCAATTCAATTAGTAAAACATCTCTTTCTAAAAAAAAAAAATAGTAAAATATTTGTGATATGGACAAAAATAGTGCTTAAGGGATGAGCAAGCAAAACCGTTAGCTTCCATTGCAAGCTAACAACAAGAAAGGATCTAAAAGGGGACGTGAAGGGAATCGGCAGGTAGTGCCAAATGGCTGACGACATTAATAAGCTGACACTTATAAAACTAAAGGGAGCACGATAAGTGGACAGTCCTTATAGCGGTTCACTTGCTGCCCACGGTTGTAGATATAAGCTGATAAGGATGCACTATTCACTGACGGAAGGGCGTGAAGTGACGTTCCAATTAGACCCGTCAGCCTTACTTTTGGCCATTGACAAGTAGCGGTAGGGAACGTACAACTCTAAGGTGACGGGGTCAACTTGTTGACGTTGGAAAGCCGATGTCTCAAGGCTATAGGGGATGCACAAAGCTGACGATTCCGACATAGCCTTGACTTGGCTTCCACGGATGGGTATATAAGGAAATATCTTGCGCATCACACTCAACATTAGACTCCTACAAGGAAAGGATTCCGCAAAATACGCTCATAAAGACTCCTATAAGGAAAAGACTTCTACAGCAAGAAAAGGAGGTCAACCCTTTACTACTATAAAAGCCCCAATACCCTCACAATCCAAGGTACACATAATTTACCCATCTTTAGCACTCTAGAGTTGTGAGAAGTTCTAACTTGACCTTCGGAGGGTATTTGGCCGGCACTATACCGGTGCTCTCTGTTAGGTTTTCCCTTTTTATTGTGCAGGTGCTATTTCAAGTGTGCAGGTATCGTGTGGCTCACTGATGACTTTTTCGGCATCATCAATTTGATTGTCATATAAGAGAGTTAGAATATAAACTTTACCTACACAAAAAATTTATTGGTGTCTTGATTTGATAATTAAAAAAGAATTATTATAAAGTGAATGTCATAAATTAATTAATTATATATATATATATATATATATATATATAAAGTTCATTAAAGTTTGAATTAGCAATTTTGAAGTCACTTCAAAAATTAAGGTCATTTACCTTAGATTGTTTGAGCTTTAGCAGAATGCATTTGTTAATCAAAGAAATTTGAATTATTTTGGTTCTAGTTCTAACTATTTGTTTTAAAACTGTATTTTCCATTTCTCAAGTCTTATTAACATAAGTAATTGTTAAATTATTAATTCTTCCAATAGTTTAAGTTTTTGGAATAATTGGTAATTTAACATGATATTAGGTAGGAAATTCTGAGTTTGATCTTTGTTTTCACTCTACCTCTCATTTAAAATGTTAAAAATCCCACGTGTTCAGCCTCACTTATTAAAAGAGAGTTTGAACCCACACGTGGGGGGAATTCACAATTTTCTAATAGCTTAAACTTTTGGGACAATTGATAAAATCGGTAATTTAATATGGCATCAAAGCAGGAGGTCCTGAATTTGATCTCTTTCTCCACCACTCTACCTTCCATTTAAAATCTCACGTGTTAGGACTCATCTATTAAAAAACTAGTTTTGGTACACACGGGAGAGGAAGTGTTAGAACTTAGAATTTTGTGATTAAATAATTAAATTTATTATATCTCAATAGTTTAAACTTTTAGAATAATTGATAATTTAACAGTAATTGTTAGTTATTTTTTGAGTATTTGCTCAAGTTTTTATTTTATTAAAAGCTTGGTTTTGAAAATGTAGGCCGTCATTACTCATGCTTGGAGGTTGTTCTAGCAATTTAGTCCTATATATAAGTTCCACCTCGTGTATGTATGAAAATTAGAGGCATATTGAGTTTTATTTTTTGTCTTTTGCTTGTGAGAAGAATGATTTCTTGTTAATTAACGCTTATCCTTAGGTAAATACCGATAGATGATGAGTACTTAATTTGTATTTCTTAAATGGGTTCTATGGAGTGGTGAGTATTGCTATCCTTTATTCCTTGTTCCTCGGGTGAATTCCTTTGGGTGATGAGCTTATTTGGGTGAATTCCTTTGGGTGATTAGCTTATTTATCTCTGTGCATGTGTGCATATGTTTTCTTCTTATTCTCCAAAAAAAAAAAAAAAAAAGGCTTTTCCATCCTTAAAAATGAGAGCAATTATTCAATGTTTCGGGAGTGCAATGACATGGTAGTCCTCTCTCTTAAGCTATAATGAGCAACACTAATTAAATTCGTGGTATAATATTTTATTCAAATGAGACGATTCTAGCACTTGTAAGTAACCGTAGAAATAATTGAAATAATTAGGAAAAATTTTGGATAAAAATGATTTGAAAAGTAATTTTTTATATTAATTTTTGTAATCATTCACAAAATTACAATAACATTGAAGTGGCAATATATTACTTCGTTAGTAATAAGCCCATGTGATAATAATGTCACTCTAATCATATATAACTTGTTATGTCAATAGTGATAAAAAAAGATTGGGAAAAATATGCACTCCTCTTAAAATTTCTGTAATTATTCACAAAATTACAATACCATTGAAGTGGCAATATAGTACTTTAGTAATAAGCCCATGTGATAATAACATTACTCTAATCATATATAACTTGTTATGTCAATAGTGATAAAAAAAAGATTGTGAAAATAAATATGCACTCCTCTTAAAATTTCTTCTTGTTCCTAATTTTGTCCCCATATTTTTCCAAATTTTCTTCTTGTTCATAATTTTGTTCCTAATACATATGACAGTTTTTCTTCAAATTGGTTTGAAAAAATATTTTCCTATCTGTTATGTGATGGTTTCTAAAACAATTAATATGTATTGAATCACATAATTTATTAAATCATTTAAACAAGTCACATAACTTATAAAATATGTTACATATATGACTAAAAGTAAAAGTGGATCATTGTCACAATCGGGGTTGGAAGGATTTTTTTCATTCAAACAAATTTGGAGGTAAACCTTGCCTCAAGAAAATATGCTTGAAGAGGACAGCCCGTGAAGGCCATGTTAATCAATGGCATACTTGATCTTTTGAATAGCATCATCCAATTGTCAATTTGTTACTGTCCAAAGCAATCACAACTTCCAGTCTTCGTGTCTTTATATAGTTGAGCTACGTATTATTACGATTGTTGTTGTTTGACTTATGTAGACCTATATAATTTTTTTTTTTCATCATAATTCGTAAGGTGACCCAAATATGATATGTTTTGCAACTACACAAAAATGAAAAAAGATGCAGTAGTAAGTTAACTAACCAAGAATTGAAACATACAAAGAGGCATTTGTTTTAACTTTTAACAAGACAGCATTAGTTTTATTGAAGAGAGAGCTAATTACATTACATTTGCACACGATGATGTGCTTTATTTTTGCTAGTCAGTAATCGCCCTTTATCTCTAGCTACAATGCTAGAGCTACGAGTGACCCTATTACTGTAGGTACACATCCATGAATGCATGCATGGCTAGCTCTCTAGTACCGGAACGAAAGCATTTCCATTTCACAGCGGCGGGGCTTCATGTTGCATTGATTTGGCAAGTTCTGAGCCATCTGCATCATCTCTTGGATTTCCTGCTGACCTTGTTCTTCTCTCATCAGCTCCCTCATCATCATGTTCAACCCATCACATCGGCACCCTCTGTCCATCTGCGTCAGCTGACGGCAACACAGCTGAAAATGCTGGCTTTCGTCAGAAGTATTGCTGTCAAAACGCCCTGACTGGCATTGCAACCTCAGGTGCATCTGGCAATGGTTGAGGAACTGTTTTTGCTGAAGTTGCTGGCTGCAGCTCCCGTCAGACTCGCGGCGGTAGGCTGTGGCGTGGACAATGAGCAAAAGGGCTGCAAGGAGAGCTGCGACGGCTGAGAGCTTGGCCATTGTTGAAGAGTTGTGGTATGAAATAGTAATGGGGTTGTGATGAAATGTTTTGGTGAGAAACTAAGGAGGAAGTGGTTGGTATTTGTAGAAGATGTTGGGCTGTGCGTGTAAAGTACGTGTAAGGAGGGATGGTGAGGGCTGGTTTTGGCATAGGAATATACTTGGGGTGGCTATATGCCATGGTGGCATGTGGGTGCATTCATGCTCCCACGTAAGGTTTTTCCATGCAAAGGCTGCCATGCATTACCATTACCGGAGTTTGTTTGGTTGTTTAAAGTGCTTTGGGTTAAGTGAGAAGCATTGTTTTGCTTGTGGTTAGGTTGATTAAAATTTCGAAGGAAAATAATAAAGACAAACTATTTTAATTTTTTTAGGGGTTGTTGATAAGTAAAAAATTGATATTAGTGATGAACTCAGATAAGAACTAGTAAAAATTTGTCTCATCAATAATTTCTAAAAATCTTATAAAATAATTTATGGTAGTATTACTCTTTAGAAAAATATACTTAATTCACCTCTCTATTTTACACACATATTTATAAAAGGCTATAATTGATATGAAAATTTTCATATTTTAACCCATAAAAGTGGATGTGAAATTAATAACCAATATGAAAAAATTGATGTGAAAAAAAAAAAAAAAAAGTCCTTAAAATTTTAATGAATATATTTGTAAAAGTTTCTTTACTCAATAAAGGGAAATTCTTGGGAAAAACGTTTACTCACTGTAACTTGATTTTTTTAACTTGATATTTAAATTAGATGTTCAAATGCTATCTACACTTTAAGAGAGTATTTGCATTAGCTTGTGCAAATTTTTTTTTTTTTTAACATAAAAACATACTTTTTTTTATTTTACATACTTTTTAAAACATCCCACTTCATATTATCTATTTTACACTATATTTCATTAAAATATCAATTTTTCTTGATTTTTTTTAATTGTATATCTTTCTTTACACACAACAACTACCATTAACTCTCTTCCTTCTTCCTTCATTTCTTCATTCTAGGGATACATAAAGAAAAAAAAATTAAATGTAAAATAAATAATTTCAGTATAAATTTATACAATTATTGTAATAAATTTGTAAATTTACACAATTATAACTAACTAATATGAGTTATATTTAGGTAAATATGTGTAAATTTTACATATTTTTCTCTTCTATGTACACCTATTGATGCAAGTGCTCTAGGTTTGGGCTCATTTCAAATTTGGTCCTTGACTATTAAAAACTTGTAATTTACATCAAGGTCCCTACCATCCACAGTTGTGGTGCCTAGTGGTTTGAGTCTGAGTGTGAGGTAGTTGGACACCATGATACTGCCTTGGCCAGTAATGATACAAAGCCCAAAGAAATTTATAGAACGGGAAGCAAAAAAGCAAAAGGTAAAAGAATTAGGAGGGTCTTATCTCTTCACCGATAAGTATCAAGCTGATCAGCATCGATCTGCTAAGATTCCGTTGGTTGCCACCATCCCCATATATAATAATCTCAAAGAGGGTACTATATCCTAATAACAATCAACTCAATCTCCTAAATAATAGAGAACCAACCTAACCAACCTGATCACAACCAACCTAACCTCCTAAATAATAGGAATTCTTATTGCAATCAAATTGAACTAACAGAACATAAACATAGCAGATATTTCAATCCTCAGCAACTTGGTAACTTCAGCTGCGTGACTTCAATTGTATCAACCACGGCTGTTCCAGCTTTGTCTGGGACATAACATTTTGTCCTGACTCCCGAGATCATCTGTGCTGTGATTGTTCTTTATCCAAAGAATGTGGCCAGAATTTCTCATTAGTTGCTTGTGTGATAGAAACTATAAAGTTGGGATGTGGAGATTAGTTTGGCAATCAATCAGCTGAAAAGACAATCTTGATGCTGATTTTTGCTGTTTTATGAGGAGCAATTATAAGAACGTGACAAGCTGCCACTGCCAGTGCTACAATAATTGATGTTTACACTTTCCATTTCACAGTCCCCAACAAAAACAAGGTACTGAAGGTAGGTGTCTGTCTCTAAAGCCTCTTGAATCCTTTGCTTGACGAAATCAAATATGTTTTGAGTAGAGCCCACAACTCCCATAAGAATAGTTTCTGCTTCAATTTCCAGGAAAAAAAAATCTCCCCTGGAACTTCAAAACGAGCTATCACATATGTACTATCAGAATATAGAACTTTTTTCCCAGAATATATATCCTTCATCTTCTCCAAGACATCATGTCCTAATAAGTTATGTTCAAATTACAATACATTTCCATCCTGGTATAAAAGATTTATAGAAATTAACAAAGTATGCAACTTGTGACTAAAATTATTTCAGTAACTTTAAACCCAAGCAAAATAGCACAGAATTGAATGGATCCAATATAGAAAGAATTCTAATGATTTCGAATGGTAAAATCAATGAAAATTAAATTCTAATGATTATGTCATGATTATGCTTATGTAACCCTGGATGTAATCAACCGTCCATCTTGAATTGATAGAAATTCTGTCCATATTTAGCAAGAAAAGTGTAAAAACTATTTCCATTAAATAAACATACCAGTCTTAGAGGAACATGGAATATAATCTGTTCACTTCCTATTTCGTATACATTACTTCTAACATTTTCCTACTTACTCCTGGTGTAATGCCCTGATAAAACTTCCAATTCAGTTTCTACAGCGACAATACCTTTAATTTACTTTTGATGCAGTTTCACTTATTGATTTTTGACTCAAATGCTTTTTTATTTGATCCCAATAAACACAAGAAAGTAGAGGTATTATTGCCGATTATTTAAAAAGCACAATTATCTTAATATGCTGCTGATTTTGCTAATGAAGATGGATTCAAAAATTTAATTCAGAACCATATCAACCATGTCATCAGTAAGACACAAAGGAAAAAGTTGAAGGAGGATAGGTCATAAGTTCCAGTAAAAGAAACTTTTTACAGAACATTCCTTTTATTAAGTACAAGATACAACTAGAAAGTAAACAAAATTGACATGATATAAAATCCAAAAGCCACGTTTAATCCATACGACATATCCTAAAAAGTAGTTATACCCAAAAAAAGAAAAGAAAAGAAAAAAACCCTAAAGCAACTAAAGAGTTACATGGTAATAGTGCAGGCAAGGCAACAGTGATACTATCGAAGTCTCTCGTGGTGTCCTGGATATATCTCAGCAACCTTTTCATTTCCCATTATAGCCATCCGCTGAAACAACTTGGTAATATTGCAGTCATGTAGGGATCATGTCCATAAAGTATGTTTAAATTTATACTATAGGAATCCCTGGAAAACAATTCAGCACATAAAAAAGCATGGACCAATTAATACATCAACATCACTTAAGAATTGTTTGCACAACATTAGAAGAAGCACAGGTAATACTTGAACAGAGCAAAATGGCAGAGATAATAAAATCTACCTTAAGAATTGTTTGCACAACATTAGAAGAATATTAGGCATAGTGAAGGAGAATAATAAAGTTCATGAATGAAGGGAAAACAGTTTTTGTCCAATACAAGCTCACACATCAAGATTGTAAACGTGACAGAAAGGCACGCTTAAAAGAGACAAGGACTAGCAAGCTTGTTAAAATCTCTATACTTTTAACCCAAAAAAAAAAAGTCTATACTTTTGGCTAATGGCAATATAGTCAGAAGGACCACAAAGCTGAGCCTCCAGGGCACAAAATCAATTATTTGAGGTAGGTTGGACTAATGGTGTACATCCAAGTTGCAAGCACATTATTGAAAGAACCAATTATTGCTGAAAAAATCTCAAGTGGGTTCCTGTAGTCAAGGGATGAGCCACCAGTGCATGAATCTAATCCCTAAAGCCTATAGGAGTTGCCATCTTGTCGTAATGAAAGACACGTTATATTGAGAGGTAGTTGAAAAGTTTGTTTTGTATTCATTAGCTTAACAAATCTGCCAAAAAGAAAGAAACAAATAAGGAGTAAGACAATACCTTCCCAAATCCAGCCTAATCAAGGATCGCACACACGTTTTCCCAACTAAAATCCACACTTAAGACCGTGATAAATTGGCATCCAGCTTTTGCCATCTTGTGGTATCTGCCATAATCAATGACTCAGATGTCTAGATACGAGGCCAAATCTTCTCCGCAGTTGTTAATACTTAATACCCCTTGCAACTCTGGACCCATATAAAATAAAAATAAGCAACAAAACACCTATTTTCTTGTCATTTATTACAGTAACAAGTTCTTTAACCTTCAACACAAAACACAAGAACCTTGCTTGCATTTACAGCATGAATCTTATGAACCTAACACTGCCAGAAAATTCATTATAAAGGCAAATACAGAAGAATAATCAAAATTTTCCTCAAATTAGCATAGTTGAATTTCTGCCATTTCCACAAATTAATATGTTCGAAGCCCCTGGGTGGCAAAATGCATAAAGTGAAAAGATCGACTAAATAGCAAGATAAAAAAACATGAAGAGAAACCCAATTAGATGTGCTAAAAGCCTTATAACTCAATTGGTAACTCCTAATATCTCTGACTAAGACATCCAAGGTTCAAATCATCCCTCTCCCAAAGTAACTATTGAAAAAAAAACCCAAACAAATGCAATCTTATTCATTTTTTTACACAACTTAAGTGGAGGAGGGGAATTTGAACTCTGGACATCACTTACAGATACGGTCATTGGTGATGCAATCTTAAATATTTCTTCTATTTCATTTTCTGAAAATTACATTTCTTCTATTTCTAATCACATAATAAATACCCTTTTTTTACACCAAAAAAAAAAAATACCCTTTTTTAATAAAAAAAATTTCCCCTATTCCCTGTTCACACTAGAACGGCACCAACTCATACCTAACAAAATTTAAAACTTTACATTATTTTACAGCATCCATGGCAGTGAAGTTATTTTTTTAGCTATTTGACACTACAAAAAATTACTTTATCTATTTTATCTACTCATTTTACAAAATATTAAGTTACAATGGATCTATTTTAGCTTTCAACGCAATAAAATAATATAAACATCACAATAAAATAATATATCTAACTACAATAAAATAATACATCCCACTAAGCCCAAAAAACACCAAAAACCAATCAATGGCACACCCTACAACCAAAAACAGATTTCACAAAAAGGTTACCCATTAATGTTTCAATCAATTGCTTCTTCTTGTGGTTGCCAATGGTTGCTGCCTCTGACAATCTTCTTTCTCCAAAGGGTGTTAAGTGTTAACTATGAGGGTATGTGCCAAGTGGGGTCTTCTTCAAAAGACACAAAACCCATGTCTCTTTGCTTTGTTGTGTTCTTCTTCTATTTTTTTTCTTTTGACCGAATCTTTGTTTAATTCTGTGTTTTTTTTGGGTGAAGCAGTGCTTTTAGGGCACACATTAAGTTTTCTATTTTTGAAAATATTTTCTTGAAAATTGAAAAAACTGTCATTATTTTTTCAATTCTCGAAAAAAAAATTTCTAAAAATGGAAATTAATATGTGCTCTTAGAGCACACGTTAGTAAAATCCATCTTTTTTTTGTAGATACATCTTAAGTGGAGGAATGGGATTTGAACTTGAACATTTCCGATAAAAACAACCAGAAGTGTTATACAAAATCTTATATATTTAACTCTTTTTCCTCTCTCCTGTTTGTGTTTGTTTCTCAAAAAAATCTTATAAATTTCTTCTATTTCTAGTTACATAAAAAATAAATAAAAAGATAAAAAAAAAAAGTGCCCGTTGACTTGAAGATCATCCACGATAAAAAAAAAAAAAATCTTATACATTTCTTCTATTTCTAGTTACATATAAAAAATAAAAATACCCTTTTTTCACTATTCCCTATTCACACTATTAATGCATCACCAAAGTAAACAACAAAATTCCAAAAACCAAATAAAAACAAAATGAAATCTTTTAATAATTAGAAAAACAAAAAAAACAAGCAGTTGTAATTGTAATTGCTATTAGCTAATAATTAACCTGAGGTTGTTGTGGGAGCAAAGCCTCGGTCCTCTTCTGCATAGCCACGAGCACATTGTGCCACGTGTTGACTCTAGAATGCGACTTGCCGTGCAAGCCAACGTTCAAATCCGACAAGTCGTTGGCCTTGACCATGGCCACCTCCTCCGGATCCGCACCGTCCAGCACGTAAATCAAGCACGAGCAGAACCCTTTGGAAATCTCCGAGTCGCTGTCGGCCCTGAACCGAACCCGACCCGATTCGTCCAACTCGGCCTCCACCCACACCTGGGTCGTGCACCCCGTGACCCGGTTCTCCGGCGCCCGAGTCCTCGACTCGTCCGCCGGAGGAAGAATCGCCGCGTAGTGCAGCAGCCGCTTCACCCGGTCGATTGGCTCATGCAGGGCCCTGAACTCCGTCGCCAGGCGGTGGAGCTTGTCGGACACGAGCTCCGACGACGGAGCTAGCGGGGCTTCCGTCGCCGTCAAGGCGGAACACGAATCAAAACCCGATATGCGAATGCATTTCAAAGGCGCGAACGTGAATTTTCTTTCGTTCACGTTGTCTATAAACTTCAACCTAGCACGCTGTGAAAATTTCAGGGAATTAAAACCAAACAAAAAAGAAGATGAAGAAGAAGAAAGAGAAAGTGATGTTGTTGTTGGACCAGAGACCATGTTGTTGTTTCTGAGGAACAAAAAAAAAAAAATGTAAGTAGGAAAATTAATGTAAGAGAGTGAAAAGTCAGAGAGAGAGAGTCGGTTAAGAATAGAATAGTTGAGAGAGCTAGTAAATGGGAGGGAGATCCTTAAAGTGCGAACTGTTTGTGTGTGTTAATGTTGTTCTCTGAATCTAAGAGCTCGTGTTGTGTTGTGTTGTGTTTTGTGTAGTTGTAGATGTGAGTGGGGAACCTTTAGTTATATATAGAGAGTGTTAGTGGGCCTTAGATTATTACTTACGTCAAGAAGACTCTATGTGATTTTTCTTGATGGATGAGATGATGATATTTATGTAAATCTAATCAGCACAATAAATAAAAAATAAAAATGACTAGATGATGCCATATTTGCATAAATAATAACATTTTATTGACATCAGTAGTCCTCTTGGTGGACCAAATAATTTCTCCAAAATTATCATTTCCTAGGCTGCTATTGCTAAAATAAATTTAGCTGATATGGTAAATGGGATACTTGTACCTGCAGTAGGTTTCTTTCTCTTTTTTCATTTTTTCTTTTTTTTTATTGTCTTTTTCTTCTCTCTCTTTTATTATAGTCCTTCACTCTCTCTCCCCCGTTCCTCTCTCATTAGTCCCTTCCACTTCTCTCTCTCTCTCTCTCTCTCCTGAAACCTTGCCACCATCGTGGGCCTACCAACAAGGGATGTAGGTGTTTGGCAAATCACAGTTGCATGTACCATCAACGTGAGTTTTTCTGCTTTATAACACGTTTCTTATCATGTTATTTTTGGGTCAATCCATTTATAACTTGAACCTGTAACTCGAACCTGCTAAGGCTCAACTCTATTCTATAAAAACCTGTGTTGTGTTTGTAGCTTGTATCAAACATTAACACTCCTAGTTAACAGATGCTTTTAGTCGAAAGTTTTTGTGCAAATTATATAAATATATATATATATATATAAATTTGTATTAAAAAAAATCAAATATTTTTTTTCTTTTTTCATAAAAATTTTTAAAAAATATTTCCTAACTAATACTCTTAGAACATTTGCTAACTTTTCCCATCACTTTATCCACCCAAAATATTTTTATTTTGTAAAGAGCAACGCTACAAAGAAAACAGTTTTTACAACATTGATTCGATACTTGGTAGGTTATTATTTAATCTATAGTCATAGCTTTTATCATAACAAATTTCACAATAAGAAAGTATATGGACACATCTTTTGTTTCACAACTCTTATCTCTTATCAACTCAAAAAAAAAAAAAAAAAAAAAAAAAAAAACCTCTTATCACTTATCACAAATCACAATCTTGACATGTGTTACTATAAATAGTAGAGAAAAAGTGATGAATCTATATAAAAGTAATGATTCATTAATCACAGTTACATATACCATCAAATTGTAACAATGTGTGGTCCTAAAATATATGTTTCACAATTTTTTTATTTTTTGGATAAGGATTTGCTACACACAAGTGTGCAGAAGTTGCTGCAAACAGGGTTAGGTGGCAACAATCCATGGTGACACTTGTCCTAAGGTCATGTGCATTGCACATGACCAAATTTGAGTTAACTTTCTTCGTTAAAATAGCAGCACTCTTTCTCTCTCTCTCTCAAAATCCAAAATCACTCTCTTCTTCACCCATCAAGCCATTAGATCCCTTCTCTCTCTTCTTCACCTTCTTCGTTCATCCCTTTCTCTCTCTTTGCCATCACACGCATATAAGAAAAAAAAACACTCAACCATCTCAAGCATTAAAACTAGCCAAAGATAAATCTACCTTCATCTCAAGAACCTTTTTTTTTTTTTTTTTTTTAATAGGTTCTCAAGAAGCTTTGAATTAGTTTCATTCATCAAAAAGTACATTAATTTCAATCTTGAATATTTTCTTGGTATCCAAATAGCAAGAATCCAAAATTCCCGAAAAAAAACAAAACGAAATCCCCATAAACCTATTTGATTTAGCATCAGATCTAAACCCCGATTTCCAAAAAATTTGCACATATCGGAGCCAAAATCTTCACTGTTCATAGATCGGATCTAAATTTTTGGAGGATTCCTTGTTGCATGTTGGATCTTCAGTTTTAGGTGGGATTGGCAGCAAGAGTTTTTTTATGGGTTTAGGTGGTTGTGGTTTCTGATGAGAGGAACGAAGAAGGAGGAAGAGAGATGGAGAGAGAGTCTAATGATTTTGAAGAGAGAGAGAGAGGGGAAGATAGAGGAGAGAGAGAGAGCCTAACCTTTTTGCATGTTTGACATTTGAGAGAGAGAGAAAACATTGTAACTTAAGTTAACAGATAATACAAACTAAAATTAAGCATGTGCGTTTTGCATGATACTAGGATAAGTGTCACCATGAATTGTTGCCACCTAATCTTGTTTACAGCAACTTCTACACACTTGTATGCAGCAAATCATTGTCCTTTTTTTTTTTTTTTTTTGAGAAACAAACACATACTCACACGAAAGAGAGAGGGACACAACTAACATTTATGGACTCTCTATTTTTTTCTTTTTTTTTTTCTTTTTTTGGGAGAGAGTTTCAACCTATGGCGTCCACTCCTATTGATAGCTTTTTATCATCAGACCAAGATACCAATCGATTTTTGGCGTAGGCGGGGATTGAACTCCATATCTCTTATTCAACCATTAGAGACTTTACCAGTTAAGCTAACTGAAACCCACCTCAATTACTTAAGTTGACTAACTCAGTAATTGTGAAATTTGTTACGAAAAAAATATAGGTATCAATTATCATAATTGATCACACTAAACTTATTGTTTTGTAAATTGAATGTAAGGGCTAGCAACGGGCTAGGGCGGGTCATTTTTTTACTTGGCCCATGGGCTAATTGGGCCAGGCTTAGCAGGCCATTGACTACGTGGGTTAGACCATCTTAAAGGGAAAACTCCAGTCTATGGCCCTACCCATGAGAAATGCCCATTTTGTCTATAGTGTACTAGGCTACTAGGATTTTTTAATAGGCCTTCAATGGGTTTATAAAATTTAATAAAAAAAATTATAATTATATTACATCACAAAACAAAAATCGTTAAATTGAACCATTAAATATATTTTAAAAAACCATTGATTAACTTTTATTGATTGAATAAATAAGTATATTGATGTGTTCATAAATATATTAGGGTGAGAATAATTGCATCATTACGAAATAAGGAAAGAATCAATTTCTTTGTTTTTTTTAAAGGAAAGTGTAAGGACCCATTTTGGTGCCCAAGCTCAAAGTGTAAATGGATTTAGGCCCAATGAGCACAGTACAACGAATTTGTAGAGTGTGGGTTGGAGAACTAGGCCCTAATGAGTTGAATAACTGTTAGAATGGATTTAAAAGGCAATTAAGCAAAAGTAGAAAGGTTTTATCTAAGTAAATTCATCATCAGCCCATTCTAAGGAGGTCAGTTCTTATATTTATCAATTGAAAATGGTTACAGATTCAGTTTTGAATGCTACAATGTTTTCTCTCCCAATTCTTCCCCCCTTTCTCTCAGGGTTCTCCCTCTAATTTATACTATTTTCCCTTCTCATCCTTCCCTTACACGTGGACAGTAGATTGCTCAAGTTGATTCTTGTCCCATCAACACCTTCCTGAAATCTTTAGGAGTAGCTATAAGGCTGAAAAAATACTGTTCAGAGATCACTTCCTCATTAATGTGCCTAGGGAGTTAGCTACAGAGTATTCAATGCGATGGTAGTAGCTTTCCCTTAGATATTTATGAGCTCCCATCCCTCTTGTACGTTCATGATGCATGTTCCTATCACTGGAACTTCCTGGAATGTCACTTTGAATGATAGGATATACATTTGACCTATGCTTGGTTTATCCGAGGAGATATTCCTCCTCGGCCTACCTTACCCAACCTTTCCATTTGTAACTTACTCATGCGACTCTGAGCTTAAACCCCCTCACTATTATTTATTCGTCCTCGGATCATCCCACGTTCTCGGCCAAGGCTCAAGGCCCAATATATACTTTGGCCCTTATCCCTACAGAAAGAATCAAAGAATTCAAAACCTATTTAATTTTTTTATATTAAGGTTTTAAATGTTTTTTCTTTTTCTATATTTTAATTTAAAAAATGTCCAAATTTTTTTTATTTTTTTATTTTAAAAAATCAAAGTTAATATACTACTAGCCTACAAGTTTCCAGAACTAGCCTCATTAATTTAAACTATAAAAAAATAAGGGCATTGACATTTAAAATAAATTAAAGGGTAAGATAGAAATTTTATTTAATTATTAATTTTAGAAAGAGGACTTCATTTTGGGATATCCCAAAATAGAATAGAAGACCAACAAACTGGGATGGGGGAAGTATTTAGTAAGCATGATTTAACACAATCACTTTTAAGCATCCTATTGATTAAGTGTGTGGCTTTAAAGTATTCCTTTCTCATATCTCAAGTTCAACCCTCACCCCCACCCCCGCCCCCCCAAATTATTTTGTTTTAAATTTAGGGTTAACAACCTAAGCAACAATTTAGGCTAAAGAGTTGGCGAACAACAAGTGTCCATGGGTAGAAAAACCAGTCCATGGCTTAGCCCATTAGGCTATTAGGCTACCTATGTGTCATAACAGTACTAGGTTGGGCCGCCCATTAACCCAATGGGTCAACAGGCGACTGGGACTAGTTGAGAGATATTTGGTGACCCTTAATTGAATGGTGATTTAGTTCCCATAAAACTCATAAAAACTAATCAAACTGGTAATTTGTGGAAAATAACCAAAATCTTTTGGTTTATCTTTTTCTCTCAATTAAAAGAAAAAAAGTAGTAGATACGATCCGTTAAATATATTCTAAGCTCAAAATATTATTTTTGTCCCTAAATTTTACCAAATTTTTTTCCTCCCTAAACTTTAAAATGTTTGTTTTTTATCTCTAAATTTTGTAAAGAATTTTTTCCAATAGTTTAAGGATAAAAAAAAATATTAAAAAAAAAATCAATAGTTTACATAGTTTTAAAAACCAGAACAGTCAAAAAACTGAAAATGAATCTTTTTGGGATTCGATCTCGATTGAATCAGTAGGTCTAGACCGGTTTTTAAAACAATGATAGTTTAAGGATTAAAAATAATTTTTTAAAAAAGTTTAAAAACAAAAAGTGAAAACTTTTTAATAGTTAAAGGACAAAAAATAAATTTCATGCAAAATTTAGGAACGAATAATATTGTAGCATATATTTTTAAGTTATCATAAAAAAGAAAATATAAAGTAACTTATAATTTGCAGTATCTAAAAAGCATTTTTTTTGCAGTAGTGCAAATGTTATGGTATAAACTTCAGACAAGAGACAAAAAGATTCATATTTTGGATAAAATGTTTAGGTATAGAATTTGTTTGTCCTTAAGTGTGAAGGTCAGCATTTCTATTCCCAAAGTCAAGTTAATAGAAAAAAATGACAGGTACGTAATCATGTTTGATTCGGGTTGTAGTCTATGAGAAATGTTAACCAATAATGTTAACCAATTTTAGGGCATTAGTTTAAGAATTATTTAAAAATATTTTATTAGAAAAATAATAAAATAATAAATATTGTTAATATTTTTTTATATTTTTTATAAAAATAATGTTAAAATTTTCCTATTATAATTTATTAGCAATTATTATAAAGGTATCTGTTCACGTTACCATAGTTTATATTCAAATTTGATTTTTATACTGTTGCTTCCTAGACTAAGAAATCTGTGACGGGTAGCATTAAATGTCACCATGTATTATTGGCGAAAAATTTCAATTTCAGAGTGAGTTTAGATGAGTGAGTTTTGAGTGATATGATTTTGTTTTCATCACTCATCATCCAAAATTTGTGGGATCCACATAAATTTTTTTTGTTTGGACACCATCACTCATGATCCATGACTCAGTTTCCATCACTCAATTCTCTGATTTTTGAGTTATGAGTTATGGAAACTGAAAACACATTTTAGCTGTTTTCATAACTCATAACTCAATGGTATTTTTGTAATTATACACACATGGAGGGACCCACAGCCGAAACTTTTGACCTTTGACTCCTTTTTTTTTTTTTTTTTCACTGGTTGGTCTTCCGTTATTATTTTTTTTTCTTCACTGATTCTTTCTTCACTGATTCGTCTCTCTCTTCTTCTTCTTCTTCTTTTTTCACTGTTCGGTCTTGACTCATTTTTTTTTTTTTTTTTTTTTCACTGGTTGGTCTTCCGTTCTTTTCTTTTTTTTTTTTTTTTTTTCTTCACTGATTCTTTCTTCACTGATTCTTTCTTCAGTTCTTCGTCTCTCTCTCTTCTTTTTTTTTATTTTTTTTTATTTTTTTATTTCTGGGTTCAGTGAGTTTGGTTTTTTTTTTAATTATTTTTTTTTCTCATTGGGTTCAATGAATTTAGCTACTGCGGGTTGAAGGAAAAAAAAAAAAAAAAAGTAAAAGCTACACAAGGTACAAGTATGGGGCCCACAAATAATTGAAAAATATTGAGTGATGATAAGTGAGTGATGGTGCCAAACAAGATAGGGTGTTTTAAGTGATGAGTGATAAGTAATAAGTGATGAGTGATGAAAACTGAGTGATAAGTGATGGGTGATGAAAACTGAGTGATGAGTGACCATTTTTTTAAACCAAACAAGGCCGTGTCTCAGAGTTTTCAACTTTCTTCGATGATGTTTCCATGAGATCCACGTGGATGTGACACTGAACACAGAAAATGAAAAAAGAACACAAAAAAAAAATTGAAAAAAAAAATCTTTGTTTCTTTTTGAAGCTAGAAAATAATTTAGTACTCTAGAATTCCTAATAAATATTTTTCACAATATTTCAACAAAATCTTGAAATAATTTCTTTTCTTTCTCTAATAAGGTACTCTATCTTTGTCAAATAAATAATTTATTACTCAACTATCTTCTTTGTAAATATGGAAAAAAAAAATCGTGAAATCAATTTTTATTTTTAATCCTCGGGAAGGTACTCTAACTTTTTCAAATCAATATATAATTTAATCAATTATCTTTTTTGAAACGAAAAATATTAAATAATAATTTTTGCTTTATTATTTGTACTTTGTAGTCCCTGAATTCTTATGTAATCTTGTTCCCTCTTTTATTTCTGTCATGCTTGAATTCCTAGGTTTTCATTAAAGTACGCTAAAAGGGGAAGAAATAAAAAAAGACCTAGTCCTAATTATATATTTTCGTATGACATATTATTTAAAAAAGGGTTTACAGTTGCCTTTAAAATATTTGTTAATAAACTATTTTAAGAAACTTTTAAAATCACTTTAAAAGGAAATATAAAAAACTATAAAAACAAAATTTGTTTTCTTTTTCTCACGATAAATTTCTAAAAATGTTTCTTAAATCAATTACTTTAGAGCATTTGTTAACTTTTTCTATTAATAATTTATAAAGGTCGTACTTACTGCCCAATACCTCCAATTTTACAGGGAGATACGATTTGTAAGCAGTTTTGTCTTTAATTTGGAAGAGACGGATTATTAAAATCCACCAAATATAAATATATATATATATATATATATATATATATATTCGGTGGATCATGAATGACACTATGCACTAAAGTCCAACCATTTATATTAACTTCAAAAAATTAATAGATAATTTACAACTAAGTTTATATACAATTGTTATATTGCGTTGGGGTCTCATGATAATTTTCAAGACAACACTTTATAGGAGCTGTTTGTTTGTTTTTTTGTTTTTTGTTTTTTGTTTTTTTTTTTTTTTTTCTTTTCTTTTCTCTTTGGGGCGGCTGTTTAATTTAATAATTTCTTTTACAATCACCTAAAACATAAAACATCAATGTTTTTTTCTTAGAAAGTTTCAACTTATAGCATTTACTTCTGATGATAGTTCTTTATTATCAAACCAAGACATCGATCTTTTTTTTTTTTTTTTTAACTTCATTCTTATTAGCTTAATCTCTTCAAATATATCTGTTATATATGGGTAGAATAAGAGAGGTAGATGATACTACAATTTATCATTAATTAAATCCAAATTTTAACCAGATATGCACTGCAGAATATATATATATATATATATATATATATATGCTGAAGAGAAGGAGACGGAAGCACAGTAATATTGTAAATGGAAATAATGTAACTTGAAAGTAAAAACAATAATAAGGCGGTGAACCAGCCAAGCAGTATAGATCAAAGTAATTCAAAGTAAATAAGAACAATAGTTCAAAATAAATGAAAGCAATTTAAAACCATCCGGTATGGCGGTAATCCGTCCAAGGTGGTGGTAGCAACAAGTAAAGTAATGAACATAGAACTGAAAATACTTCTTATTGAAAGTAGGATAAACACTTACAGTAGTAGTAGTGAATACAAGATCTCAACAGTTACAGGTTAACAGTTACTTGAACTAGTCCTAGTTACAAGGTTTGTAGGATTACAAGGCTTGTAGTGAACAAAGGTGAATAAGGTAGTAGTAGTAGTAGTAGTAGAAGCAAGTGGGTTCTCTCTCTAAGAAGGCTAGTTCTAAGGGAAGAGAAATCAGAACTAAAACTTTGCTTGCTTGTGAAAAGCCTCCAAACATAAGGACAACCCCCCTTAAATAGGCAAAATTCGGAGTGAACAGTGTCATGAACAGTAACGGATGAACAGTAACAGTGAATAGTGACAGATGAATAGTGACAGGTGAATAGTGACTGAATAGTAAAAATTGGAATTTCTCCTCTTTTTTGACCCAATCTTGTGAGGAATCTTGCAGGATTATGGGAATCCTCCGTAGTGATCAGCAATAGCCCTTAAGTGTAGGAACAAGGCCTCATTATTGGTGTCCTTTAAAGACAAAAGAAGCCAATAAGAAAGAAGCCAACAAAAGGAACTAATAGGCATGCATTTTGTTGTCTTCACGTGAACATTAATCTTTGGGATCCTTTGGAAGCATCATAATAGTGGAAAACCAGCTTCTAGTAGTAAATATTGGAGCATTGGCCATTGTGCAGGCTAGACAAATAAGAGAATCAAAATCTTCCGCAAAATCCGGAGTATTATGAACCAGTACCGGATTTTCCGCAACATATTTGTGAAGGACAATATTTTATCTTGGCTGTTGTGCAAGCCAGACAAATAAAGTAACACCAGTCTCGAAATAGTAGTGACCTCATCAATCAGTAGAGGAGCATCGGAGGGATAACCATCAAAAGGATCAAAAGGACCTTGTGGAGAATCACATACATGCTCATGGTAAATAGCATACTTATTACAGAATCCGCAATATAAAATTGGCTCAAACTTTGGAGTTTTTCCTGGGATAAGGAGACTGTTTAGATTAGGATGATCTTTTGTTTGTAGGTGAACAAAGGCATCAGCATAGGGTTTGGGACCAAAAACAGCAATTCTACCTGTGCTTCCTATGAAATGATAATTTTTCCATAGATCATGAGCAACTTCGCGAATTTGATTATTAAAATAATTCCTCCACCATTTTGCAAGACCAGAAGGATCTTTAAAGGACAATTGGGAATTGCCTTTGAACCAAGGCCCTTGGTGAGTATGACCATTGATGAGAATAAGATGCTTTGAGGGGTTAACATTCATCCAGTTATTTCTCTCCCATTTTGGTAGAGTGCTCCAGCATCTAATGGTAACAAAAGGTCTAGTGGAAGAGTTTTCAAACCCTTTGATAGCATCCTGAATGATCTGTGGAAGTTGGCTGGCTTGTTTATGACTTGTCAACTTTACAAACCTAACAAAACCATATTCAAACATTTGGGAAAGCCAGCTAGAATTAGGATCATCATCATCACTATCATCTGAATCTTCATCAGTGAAATATGAACCATCACCAAAATTAATAAGGAGACCAGGAAATGGATGTTTCTTTTCATACACTCTGAGACTGCTCCCAAAGTGATCTTCCCATTCAAGTTGAATAAAGACATTATCACCTTCGTCTATTTCATTAGGGTCAGGAATAGTAGCAGTAACAAGTTTTCTGAAATACTTGGACCATAGGTCAAAAGACCTAGACATAACCTTGCTATCCAGAATACGAGATTGTAAATCTGAAGGCAAGTTGGCAACAGCACTTCTTAACATGGATTGGGTCTTAAGACTCAATCTAGCATAATCAGTGCCCATTATAGTCTTTTTATCCATCGAATGGATTTCCTCTTTGCCAAAGAGTTGACTAATGTAGGCTTTAAGACGGCTCACAAGAGCCTCATTTTTTGAAACAGGGTTATTTTCTGGAACAAAGTCAATATTTGAAGCAAGGTCATTTTCTGGAATAAGGTTACCATAATGGCTCATATAAATCTCATTTTGAGCAGTAAGGTTAACAAGGTGGATTTCAAGGGCTCTAAGGGTTTTGTGAAAAACATTACTGTGGTTTTTGGTAAAAGCAAACTGAAGGTTATCAAGAATGAATTTAATAGAATCTGGTAATTCTGAATAGTTTCCATTGTGGAATTGTAGATTTTTTGACAAAACTTCCTGTAAAGCAATTAATATATCACCATTAGAGTATGTCACCTCTGCCGGGACATCTCCTTGAAGGGATGTTGATCCACTGGGTTTTACACCAGAAGATGCGCCTTCATGCATTTTAAAAGGTCGTCCCGCTGGGAACCCTTTGTTTTGAGAATAGTCCTGTGCAGGAGCTTTTCCTTTGTTCTTCCTTTCCATAATAATCCACTTACTAGTGGTATAAATATGAATATTTTTGTTGTCCCACTTATTAGTGGTATTTATCCACGCATCATTATCTGATTCCTGCAAAGAATCATTAATATTGTTAAGATAATGGATAGTTTTTAACATTTTGGTGTTATGAAAATTACCTTTAAAATCATCAGAATTCATTATTAGTTCTTGAACAAGTTCATTCATGGGAGAGTCTTTCTTATAAGACAGATTATCAATATCAATTTCAAACTTTGAAGCAAATTTGAATTTGACTTTCTGTCCAAATGGATCAGTCGTAATTCCATCATGTTCAACAAGAAAGGGATACAAAGCGTTAATAAATGGCAGACCAAGAATCACCTTATCAGTCATATTTTTGACAAGAACAGAAGGAATCTTGAAACAAACATTATCATGGCACACCTGAGCATTATTCAATTCATACTTAATTTTCATTTGAGAACCATTAGCAGAAACCAATCTTTCAGTAGATTTCTCAAAATATTTTGAGGGAATTAATCCTTCTTGGATACAGTTCATATCTGCACCAGAATCAATCATGGCAATAACAGTGAAATGATAATCAGGAGAAACAACAATTTTAACTTTTGTAAACCATTTTGGAGGAAATAATTTATTAACAAAAGCAAGTTGGGGATTAGTGAAAGTATCAGGAGTACCTTTATCAGAAAGAAGAGCCTGTTGACTGGAATCATTTCCATCACTGTGCTCATTTTGTTCGTTACTGGATTTATTAAGGTCTTTATCAAGTTTTAGCATTGTTAATTCTTGTTTGAGATTATGGTTATCACTTTTCATGCTTTTAAATTCATGTTTTAATTCATTTATCTCTTGTTTGACAATATGAATTTCATTTTGGAGATCATTAACAGTTAGTTCCTTAGATTTCTTTTTATTAAATCTTTCCAAAGTTTCTTCAAAACTTATGGTTGATTTTGGTTTTTTACCATTTTCATCTCTTATCAAGTTTTTCTTAAACCTATCCAAATATTCTCTCTGGAGTTCAGGGTTTTGGATTTGATTTATTAACTGAATTATCAATTTTTCATCTTCTTCACCTTTGGTGAGAGCATTAATAACATTGCAACAAGAATCTCTACAACCAATTTTAATATTAGGGGAATCAGAAGAATCATCAGCAGATTGATAGCAAGAACCAGATGAAGAAGAAAAATCATCTTCCAAAGAATCAGACGGGGTGTTTGATTCAAGGATTCTGAATAATTCTTCTTGCACATTATCATCAATGTTTAACATGTTGAACTTGTTTTTTAACTTACCAGGTTTTTCTTTACAGTCTTTACTAAAGTGTCCAGGTTTACCACAGTTAAAGCATTTACCTTTACTTGGTCTTTGTTTAACATGTCTTTTTGGAACATTTTTCTTCTTAGCATAGAAATCATTAGGTTTAATAAAGTTATTTCTGTATTTTTTATGGCTTTTATCATGTTTTTTACTTTTTTGCCTAGAGGGAGCAATAGGAGGCAGACCATATTGTTCACAGAAATTTCCCATTTCATATTTAGCTTTTCTTTTATTTTTTAATTGGTGTTTTAACAATTTTTCATCATTGCACATATTAATCCCAAGTTTTTTAATAGTACTGAAAATATCCCCATAAGTTAAATTATCATAATCAATAGAATCATTTTTACCTATTAATTCTTGTTTTACCTTATGAGCAAAGATAGGAGGCAGACCGTCAATAAACTTTTCTTTCCAATAAGGCTTATGGCAATCTTTCCGGAGCATCACCCTGGAAGTAAAAACATCTTGATACCATCTGTAATCAGACATAGTTGGACAACTCAAATTATTTAGATAATCAGAAACACGGGATGAAATATTGGATGGAGTACCAACAAAATGTTTGAGAATGGTATAGATCAAGGTATTAACACCATCAGGAATACCACGACCAATACTTTCATCAAAAATAGGCAAACCTTCATCATTCTTTTTAACAGCATGTTTAATAGATTCTTTGGATTCTTCGGTGATGTATGAATCCCACCATCCACGAAGAGTACCAGAAAAACCAGTAAGAAGCAAGTTAACAATTTCAGGTTGATCAAGATCATGGTTGTTTTAATAAGCAATACCAACCATAGACATGTGACTCATTTTATTAATGATTTCCTGTTCAGACAAACCATCAATATTCCATTCATAGAGCTTATCAGCAGAGACAGAAAATTGTGTTTGAAAAGATCTCTCTTCAAACTGCATATCAGGAGGAGTGGGTTTTGGATACCAATTTTTAGTAAAAGACATGGGTTTGGAGTTCCCAACAAATCTTTTAATTTCTGGGAAATCATCATCAAAGATTCTTCTTGCAGGGACAGAAGAAACAGAAGAAACAGTATCAGAATCTGTATTTTCCTCAGAAACAATTTCTTTTTTGGAAATAGTTCGAGCAGTTGGAGTACTTGTAGAAGTACCCTCAGTTTTAACTTTTAAATCAGAAAGCATTTTTTCAACAATTTCAAGAGTCTTGGACTGAGAAGTTTTAAACATAACTTTTTCTCTTTGACTGGGTAAATCAATCAAAGGTTTCTCAGTCATGACAGGAACAGATTTTTCAAAAACAGGTTTTTCATAAACAGGTCTTTCAACGATTTTTTCTTCAATACGATCAAGCTGTTGACCAATAATATGCAAAGATTGATTAGTAAAATTGTTTTGTTCAATAAGGCTAACAATAGGAGTTTGATCATCAGCAATTTTGAAAGGAGAGGCCTTCACTTCCTCTTTTGTCACTTCATCCTTCTTAGTAGTTATCAAAATTGAATCAAGAGGAGGATGACTAGACCTAATAATGGTTTTATCAATCTTAACAAAATTTGATTTCTTTATCACATTTAGATGTTGTTTTGAAACCTCATTATTTGGAACATAATGGTTTTCAAGAAAATCAAAAAACAAAATATGTTTTTTCAATTGATTCATCATTTCCAACCATTTTCTTTTAACACAGTCTTTATCAGACTGAGCAAAATTATTTTGGAAATATTTTCTCTTGGTTTTGTTTGTTGCAAGCATAAACTCATTGTACAAAGAATCCCAATCAATTTCAAAATCATCATTTAAAACAGTCAAAACTCTTAATTGATTTTGGTAAACAGGAGGATTTTCAATAGGAGAATCGAAATCAGATGGAGTAACGGAAACAGTGTCTTCCTCATCTTCATTAGCAGTTTTACTAAATGGAGTGGAAGTTTCAGGTTTAGTTGAATAGTAAACAGAGCTGATTTGGGATTTATCACTTGAAATACCTTTTAGCTTTAAATCAGAGGATGTTTCCAAATTCTTTTTCAAAAATTCATTGATCTCTCGATCTCTTTTTGAAATACTTTCAGATCCAGCAAAGGAATGTCTTCCTTCGTTGATCTTCAAAGGCGGATTGTTTTGAAAACTTATTTTAACAGTACCATCAAGATATTGTTGAATATGGGTGAGATCAAGCTCATCAAAAATGGGTTTAGCAGGAGGGGTTCCTTGTTCTAACAACCAATCATTAGGAAGTTTAACATCTTGCCATTGAATCATTTTTGGAACTTGGATTTTAGCATCAGGAGTTGAACATTGAATTAACATGGTTTTACCTGAAGGTTCTCTAGGCATTATAGCACAAGGATTCATTTGAGTACCCATTAGTTTGTAATAAATGCGATAGATCAAAGCAAAAGGCTTACTACCCTCTTCCATGTGATAGCCAGATGAAGCAATATTCAAAGTCAAAGCTTTAACAATGTTAGGATCATCCAAAGCAAGAGTAAGATCAGGATAGCAGTTGAAATAAACAGGACTATCATACAAAGAAGCAGTGATCATACCAAGAATGCTATCTTTAAAAATCTTAAATCTAGCATCTCTTAAACACATGAGAACAGAAGCATTAATACCCTTTCGGGTAAGCGGTTTAATAGCAACTTGAACCATACCAATATGTAAATAATAGAATGAAATCATTAATATTCTTTTTAGTGAATAAACAACATTTTCTCGAAATAGAGAAAATTTGTTCAACAGTTCTAGCTTTGTAAGCAGAATGAAAAGTACTTTCAACAAAACTAGTTTTATAAATAGTTTTAGTATCAACTTTAGGAATAGTCCATTTACGAAAATCAGGGATCAACTCATTATCATCAATAGTGTGATCTTCTTCATTTACAATATCAGGAGGACAAATAGTCCTGGAGCTGATAGAGGAGTTAGTTCTCCACAACTTATCCATACTATCCTAGGTTCAACACTCAGTTATCATGTTTTTCTCACAACCGTTGCATTTCGTAACACATACCCTAACCAACCTTATACCTCTCATGCCCTACACGCCCTCTCTTGGCTCAAACGAGCCTTACAGCTAGGTTCTAGGACTTCACTTTACGACTAGGGTGGCGCCAACGACGGTAAGAAGGGAACACAACAACGGAATATCAAGCGTTCGGGTAGATACGGACAAGAGACAAAGAACACAACCACACTACCACCGGCCAGAAAAGAGTGGCTCTGATTTATGGTATCAGTCCTTCTTGGATACAGTTCATATCCGCCCCTGAATCTATCATAACAATAACAGTGAAATGATAATCAGGAGAAACAACAATTTTAACTTTTGTAAACCATTTTGGAGGAATTATTTTATTAACAAGAGCAAGTTGAGAAATAGTGACATCATCAGGAATACCTTTACCAGAAAGAAGAGCTTGTTGACGGGATTCATTTCCATCTTTATGCTCAAATCCTTGTTTAAGATTATCACTTTTAATATCTTTAAAATCATGTTTTAATTCGCTTATCTCTTGTTTAACAATATTATATATATATATATATATATATATATATATATATATATATTTATTTAATTAAAATTCACAAGAGTCATATATGTTTCGAAACAATTATTAATAGGACCAAAGTTTGGTTACAAATTAGGTTATAGCCAATGACTACAACTCCCACTGAAAAAATTAATATGACTGCATATTTTGTGTCAATCGGATGTTATTTACTATTTAATCTATAAAATTATTTGTTATGCATAATTTTTTACTACAAAAATTTGAAATTTAAAAACTTGATTGATGATATAGTTATTGATCTTTGATATTTTAGAAATTTTGAAAGCATACAGAATATAAGAAGAAAATGTAATTTAATAGTGAATTTATCAGCATTCACATTCAAATTTGTAGCTCAACTCTGCCCTAATAAATGTTTCTCTCTAAAGGTCTTATACAACAAAGTCATTTTTTCCCTCCAAATATGGCAATTTTTGTTGGAAGTATTAAAAAAATGGTACATGTCATTTGGTATGCTGATGAGTTTTTCCATTAATCAGGATTCAGGAATTACTTTTTCTTTGATACGGTTAACTGCTTTCTTTGACAAAGCGCATTAGCCCAATGTAACTATCAACCATTTCAACATGAAGTACGTTTCTTTTGGCTGAATCAATATGAAGTATGTTGAAATAATCAAAACGAATCTTCCTTATCCAATTACTACATTTTTTTTTCCTCAATTTCCTTCCCTAGGCCTAGTGTTTGGCAATGATCCAATCATCAAATTAAATCATGATGAATGGCTCATTGACAAATGGTCTACCACCTTGTTTAAAGGTCAATTGATTTGAAATGAAAATAAATATTTATCGATGGATCAATTATTAGTAAATGTTATTGTACAGGTTTCACTTCTTAAAAAAAAAAAAAAAAAAATTTGGGTGCGTTTTAGTTAGTTTAATTGGTAAAGTCTCTTATCGTCGAATAAGAGATATGAAGTTTGATTCCCACCTATACCAAAAAATCAATTGGTAATTTGGTCTAATGATAAAAAGTAATCATCCAAAGCGGACACTGTAAATTGAAACTATCTTTATTTATTTATTTTGAAATAAATTGAGAACTCTGTTTGGAAATCCATTTGAAATTCTTTATTTATTTTAAAAATATTTCATCTATTATCTTTTTCTTTTTTTTCTTTTTTGGAGAAAGATTCATCTATTATCTTGTTTGGATATTTAATAGAAAGAAATGAAATAAATAAGCAAAGCTAGCTCATTCCATTCAAATTCAATTCCCTTCTAAATATTCGTCTCAAAAGTGTAAGTACCAATTCTACCCTTAGTTTGAGGAAAAACAAATAAAAAGTTAATAATATAATTATAAAATTATATATTTCTTGTCTTTTCACTTTTCATCTTATAAACTCACAAGAAAATATGTGACATTTCATTTCATCTTATTCTATCCTTTTAAAAACTTCTCAACATATTAAAAGAATGACAAAGTTTGGTTATAAACTTGATTGCAGCCTAAGATTACAACTTCACTCAATATCTTTTTATTGGATGTGAATTTTCAAATCTATTATTGAATTGCATTTTTTTTCTTACATCCTTCGTGCTTGCAAAATTTCCAGAAGATTAAATATCATTAACTATGTCATGAATCTATTGTTTAAATTGCAAGTTTTTATAGTCTGAAATTACGCATAAAAAAATAAGTTTATGGATCATATAGTAAAGAATATTCAATTGTTACAAAATTTAACATATGTACTAAGGTCATAAAGAATATGTAATCCAGCTGTTAGATTTTCAAAATATGTAATCATGTTAATTTTTTAATGTAAGTTATAGCCTTAAGCTATAATTAAGTTCGTAGCCAAATTTTTTCCAAATAAAATAAGTTTGATGGAAAATTAAAAAAAAATAGTAGTAAATGGAAATCTACTGTATTTGTATAATCAAGCATTAAAATTATTTTATTCTAGCTGGTGCGTGTGCTCAGACATCATGATTATTGAAAATTAACTTTAATCTCTACCCAAAAATGATCAACCTAAAAGAAAGGTTGATGTGAGATTTGAAATGGATGAGATGAACATCTTTTTTCTTTGACAAAAAAACACACTTTATATACCTGTAGGGGCACAATTTGTATGGTCCAAATCCTGTTGATCAAGCCTTGGCCCAAGGAGCCCCACACAAAGAATTTTCTATAGAGGATGGGTTGAAGAACTTAATCTCAGTGAACTTAGACGGTTTGATACATGGACAATAGAATTTCAGAAACAAGAACACAGAAATGGACATGAAGAAATGGACAGAAATGACTTACAGGGCTGAGGCCGTGCTCCCAGTCGAGAACAGTTTCCCCACACTGAAGACTAACGCCTTCACCCCAGACAGCAATGACGAATCATTGGGGAGAAGTCTAGACTTAGTCGGGGAAAGAGAGAGAAAAAAGGAGGGAATACAGGAGAAAAATCCTGCTGTACGAGTCTATGCTCATGAATAAAATCTTTCTTCATGTCCATTTCTGTGTTCTTGTTTCTGTAATTCTATTGTCCATGTATCAAACCGTCTAAGTTCACTGAGATTAAGTTCTTCAACCCATCCTCTACAGAAAATTTTTTGTGTGGGGCTTCTTGGGCCAAGGCTTGATCAACAGGATTTGGACCATACAAATTGTGCCCCTACAATACCTTTTCTTTGCACACTATTTCTTGCCTAGTCATGATTATCTTTCCATTTTTAAGTAGTCATTAATTTTGAGGGTCACGGAGGCTAGCTATAGGCAATCAAAATTTTTAAGTCATTAATTTTGATTGCCTATAGGCAATCAAAATTAGCTAGATCATAACATGATTTGGTAATTAAAAGAGAAAAGAGAACAATATATATTACAAGAAAAAGTTAAGAGTGATCTCTTCATCCTTGCTTTAATAAACAAATTTGCACGTACAAGATCTTTTTTTATTTTTTTTATTTTTTTTTTTATTTTTTTTTTTTTTGTTTCTTCCACAAAAAAATATCACCTTTTCTTTGTGGCATAAATCTAATAATCACACCTTGAAAGTGTTACTAAATCTCAGCAAAAAAATAAATAAAACGAAGGCAATCCTCAGTTTGATTCATGCAGCACAACCACCCTTTGTGTGCGAGTAATCTTTACAGCGTTTAGGAATATTCCCGGTCCTCTATTTATTTATTATTTTTTTTTTTTTTTTTTTTTTGTTGGTTAAGAAAAATTTGATTTGAATTATGAACATTTCTATTAAAAATATCATAAAATATATGTTAAGTTATAAGATTCATTCTAAGAATCTTGTACATAGCTGATCAATTTATTAGTAATTTCTGATATCTTTGACGTCTTTGATATTCAAAATTTAATTTCTT
Source organism: Quercus lobata (assembly GCF_001633185.2). Lineage (NCBI taxonomy): Eukaryota > Viridiplantae > Streptophyta > Magnoliopsida > Fagales > Fagaceae > Quercus > Quercus lobata. The sequence continues at coordinate 13,039,786 of NC_044911.1, read as the reverse complement.
TTTCTCTTAATTATTGAATTATCAAAAAAGATTTATAAGACTCTTAGTCCCAACCCTCTATTTATTTTGCTATTTTGTACTTATACCAAGGGAAACAATTTCCCACGGGATGCTATTTTGGTTTTGTTAGGAGAACGTAATATTTCGGTATATGTTGATACTGGTGTACCATTTTGAAGTTGCCATTGTGTGTGTATGTATTTATTTGTTTATATGTTTATTAATATATAATTTAGAATCCACATATTTTATAAACACAAATATTAGTTTGAGTACATTAATCTTATGTATTAACTTAAATAACATTTTTTATAACATTTTTCTAAATGTTTTTAATTTTTATTTATTTATTTTTTTTTTTTGTGTGTGCCAGCTGAAACACCCTAAAAGTCTTCGCCTTTGGTACAATAAAATATTTTATATATCTAGTATATACTAGTACTCATTTAATAACCACTGCATCATATTTGTTTTTTTTTTTTTTTTAATTTTATTTATAATAATAGATAACCTAATGTAGTGAGTTTTAAGTAATTTGCTTGCTACAACAACATCTTGCATTATTCAATGAGAATACTTGTTACTTATATTCGAATCCATCCCAAATTCAAAGTAGACTTTTATCTACTTCTTTTAATGGGTGCTAAATAAAGAGAAATGTTAACAAGCACTGCGCGGTACTTGTTAAAATTTTTCTAATGTGGGTCATATGTAATAAAAAAAAAAGATAAATTAAAGAAAATGACATAAAAATACTTATAAAATTGAGAAAATATCATAAAATAAAAAAATAAAAAAAATAAAAAAACAAAAAAATTATTAGAAAAGAGTCAAAAAAATTGTTGTTAACAGGCATACGGACACCTTGCGGTGCCCGTAACACAACCCAATCATAAATAACAATAATAAAAGAGGTAGGTAATTGATCTTATGAGTCAGGGGGTGTATTCTCCAAGCCTAGGACAGTATATTCTTTCCCACACCAACCTTCTCTTTCTTTCATGGTGATAACGATTATACAAATACACCAGTAAATTCTCCCATGCATCATATATATATATATATATATATATATATATAAAGTATCACTTTTTGCTGTTTGAATGGGTTAGATTTATTAACCAAAAAGGAACAAGTTCGAATGGCCGTCGGGTTCTATACCCTTTTTTACGTAAAACATTTCTGTTTGTAATACGTACAAAGAATGGTATCGTCATGCATGACACATGCGCACAGATGATACTATACATGACATGATGTATATATTTTATATAAATATATATATTTATATTTATATATTTATTTATTTATTTTTAGAGAGAAATTATAGATTTATATTTATAGAGTGGACCAGACCAACTCACATGGAAAATTCTACGTTCTTTCCCCGACACCCTCTATCACAAAGTCTACTATTTTTACAAAGAAATTTACAATATAGCATAATAGCATTAGCATAGGGCAATGATTGCCGCATTTTTTTTTTTTTTAAATGTTCACACTCCACATGTACACATGGGACATTACTTTATAAAATATGAATATCAGGTATCATATGAAACAATATAAATATATAAATGTGTTAAAAATATTTACGTTGCGTGTGTGTTGCTTCCTAGTTCTTTAGGAAAAATTCAACTCTCTTTTCAAAGATTTTTTGTTTGAGGAAAATAGAGAGGTGTTGTGGATAAGTTTCATTGAAATTTCTAGGTTGAAGTTTGAATGTAAAAGGACTTTAATTTCAAATTTTCACGTCTACTTCATTATCGGTTTGGACAATGAAAGGGAGGGAAGAAGACACATGAAAACTAAGTTTTAGATAGAGATCTTTTAACTTTCTTTCACCTTATTTTTTCTCCTCCTTCAATTTTTTTCCCCATCTTTTTCAAAAAAATTATATTTTAAATCCTAAAGTTTAGGAATATAACAAATTAAACCATATAATTTCAAAATTTCTCAACTTTCGATCATAAATATTATACAATCAAAGGCCGTATTTGGTTCGACGAAAAATAAAAAATTATTTTCAAGTGTTTAGCCGCGTTCCTGAAATGCAATAAAAAGTGTATTTTCTATTACTTTCTTACATTTTCCGTATCCCAAATACATATATAATCAAAGAAAGGAAAAATTAGATTAAAAAATTGTGATCGTGATTGGCTGTGGTTGGCTATCAGAGACTAGGGACAATAGTGAGGGTGGTGGTTGGGTGGCAGACAGTGAAAAGTGGAGGTCCAGTTAATAATTTTTGAGTGAGTCAGAAAATGGTTTATGGAAATTAAGATGGTAAGCGATTTCCATCATAATTGCCTTTATTTTATAGTTTTCAGACTTTCAGTTGACCAACATTGTTCGTCGCCCTAAACACCCATAAATGTGGAAAATGTTTTTAAAAAATCAAATTTCCTCGAATCAAACACGACCAAAGTTGCATGTGTCAAGTTTGCTCCATCCCTTTTCTTTTTTTTCTTCGACTTATGTCACGTGAATAGTCTTTTACAATTTATTTTGCATATTTGAAGATTTTTAATCCCAACTAAGAGTAGAGTCATTACACTACACAAAAAGAGTCCAATTAAAATTCTATGTGAAATTCTGTTAATAAAGTATGTTAATCATCTACCATAATTTTTTGATTGAGTCTGTAAATGTTTGTGGTTGTGCGACCTAACTATCAAGATAGTTCCTTACTTCCTTATGTGTGAAATGCTCTCATCCCAAAAAAAAAAAAAGTGTGAAATGCTATTACAAGGTTTAAAAACATTTAGAATGATACTATAATTAAAATTTTATTTCAAAAATTCTCATGAAATCTGAAAGAAGTTTCTATTTAATTTAAACTTGTTACTATAAATTTATTTTAGTAAAAAAATTGAACGTACACTACTTTGTCACGAATTTAGGCTTTTTTTTTTTTTTTTGGGCTAGTAAATTCATAATATTGATTCCAAAGAAAACAGAGCCACAAGGGGCCGAGCCATCTCATTCCTCAACAAAAGCCCAAGAAGGAATGTTAGTGGGCTGCCAGGCATTACTAGATATAGCCCATGTTATAAGATTATGAGCCAAGAAATTTGCCTTTCTCAGAATATAACAAAATTGACAATCACCAACAACATAGAGCATGAATTTCATATCAAGAACAAAAGATTAGCAATCTCCCAATTTGGTTAATCAGTGCTCAGCTATTTAGCATATTGGCATTCACATTACCTTCAATAATGTCAAGGCCCTCATGAACTAGCTTGCTTCTAGACCACCAGAGCTGATCACAAAATATAGCAGCAAAAAGTGTGCTTGTGTTACTCTTGTCTTTTAACCACACCTAGGTACTTATTAAATGGATTGAGAATCATTTTGAGCCCATTCAATGATTGGCAGAGAATTTGAGAGATTACAAAAGCGATTAGACCCTAAATTATGGCTTATATCAATTTTATGTTACTTACTAAATTAAGCCCAATTGTTAATTTGATCACACAAATAATATATGCATTGATGCACAAACACAATAGCTAATTCCAAAATCAGTCACAAGCACTCAAACACTGCAAAGTGTTTACTGAATGAAAAACTCCTAAGGAAAATAGGTAGCTCTCTAGCTCTTCAATCTGTGAATTGGGTCTAGTATTTCTTGGGATTAGAGGGTTATATACTTATATGACAGGGCTAATTGGATGGGTGTAACTAATTTCTCTTAGGTTAGCAATCTCGCTCGATCGAGTATCAGGCGAGACTCAGGTGAGATTGTAGGTTAATTGTTTTTCTAAAACTGTACTTCGCCTAATAGACATATCTCACTCAATTGAGATTCTCAATGCAGCAATTCCAACTTCAACACTTTGACCTCTCAATCAAATACAATTTAACCCACAAATATTCAAGATACACTAAGATCCTAACAAAATTTATAGATGTAATAATGTAAAGTTAAAAGGCCAAATAGAGTTATTGCAAAATGTAATTGCAAATAGACAAAGACAAAAGAGGTGTTCATGAGTTTTAGTACAGCCATTACACTTGTGGCATGAGGAATCTGGGAGGTTGAATTTTCTACTATGGATGGCAAATGGCTCTTGTTGAAGAAGAAAATCTGCCTGATTAGTGAGGTAGATTTGCTTAACAGTATAATTTTCTTTGGCCATAGGAAACCCAGATCAGCTTATACTCAATGCTAGGTTGAGATAAATTAATAAATTCTTTGGATCTGATTGGCAATAACTGAATGATCCTATTGTCTAGTTTGCTCATCTATAAGTTCAATTAATGTCTGGAAGAACACGATGCCTGGGTTGAGGTTTGAAAGAAGTCAAGGAAGGTATCCATGGATCATCCCATATCTTGATTGAGGCATCAATACTAATCAGTAATCACTGATGCTTGAAGGAAGTGTAAACTTTTAGCCTTTTAGGAGTTTTTGTAATACTAACCTTTGCACACCTCCGTTACCTTTTGGGAACAATTCGAATACCATCTACTAACATCACCAAAAACCTTGTTAAAATACTGTTAAGAGAAGGTTTGTCAAAATAATGTTGCGGAGACGGGATTTGAACCCGTGACCTCAAGGTCATGAGCCTTGCAAGCTACCAATAAAAATAGTACAAAAGTAATATATATATATATATATATATATATTAGAAATGGGATTCGAGTTGATGAATCGTGAGCAAAAGGTTGGGATTAGTTACTAATTCTAATTTTATACAAATTTATATTTTTTGGGAATTAGTTGGAGTATGCTAACGTTTTTTGAAAAGATTAAAAATCACTGAAATAATGTCTAAACCCAATGATTAAGGCCATACCCAATCTACCCAATGTATAAAACTCTCGTTTATGCGGGGTTTGAGAGAATTGATAGTAAGCAGCCTTACCCACAATTTCCTTTTTTTGGGAAAACTGATTTCTCGATTCGAATTGGCTACCGGTCATTTTGGGTGAAAGGCAAAGCCCAACTTTTATGGTGTTTCTGCATTACCAACTGCGCCCATAATTTGTTGCTGCCAAAACCAACTTGCCAGCCCAAATTAGCTAAAAGGGCATTACTTATATCATTGATCCATCTTAAACCAATAACTCCAGATTGTTTAGACTCATACAGACCAGGATTTTAATGATATCAGTGAAATCTTTTTCTTAAAGAAAATATATATATATATATATATATATATATATATATTCAGAATTCTTATTTAATTCATTCATACAACTAGTCTAAACAAAAAGAGAGAGAAGAACATAATATTTGACGAGAGCAATGGTATAATTCTCATCAATTAGCCTAAAGACATTATCAAAATGCGGACGAAGTAGGAGTGTTAAAGAATTATCATTGCCTCAGCACTTTGTCATATACATATTGCCTTCGTTATATGTGGTACAGCATAGATGACTCCATACATCTTAGTTTAAATTAATCCTGCCAACTTACATTTCAGGACAAATAGAGCACAGCCATGGGCTTTTACTCCCCTTGATATAGTCTGCTTTCTAACTTTAATGTCATTTCCACTCCATACTTCTTTGCACTGACAGGAATTTCCATTGAAGTTTTTACCAGGAAGTACCTTAGCCATGTCCGATATCTTTGCAGATATTACCGTCCTCTCAGGGTTCAGATTGAAAAAAGCAACATATAATTCTCCTAGAAAGGCAGAAAGAATAATCATTAGAAAGCATGAAGAATAGAGTTTTGCACTTCTTATTTTTATTTTATAATTCATAAAAAATCATTAAAAATGTGAAGAATAGAATTATGCATTTTTTTAAATTAAAAAAGTAGTCTTGCACTTGGGGGAAATGCACAGCTATGGGGCTCTACAAATTAGAGTTCTATGTTGGTGGGGGAGTCATACCTTTTCTTCCAGTTGCGATCCAAGAACGAGTTCCAGCAGGACGGACTTCAGCTGCACAAATAATCAGCAAGTAACTCAAAAATATGAAATAATGGGACCACTAGCAAAGTTGTTTGCAACATTTTATAAAATAAGGCACAAGTATACAAATCTATCACCTTTGATAGAGTTTACTGTTGCACATAGACCAGAATAGCTATTTGCCAAAGTTCCATTAACGCTCAGCTCCCACATCTGCTAAGACTAAATGCATTAGCTTCCAACATCAATTCATAAATGTAGCTAAGAGTAAGTAACACAATAATGAAATTAAGATACAAAGGCAAAGCACACGATTTTAAAAAAGTTCGGATGAATCTGTCATCCAGAAATAATAGTTTACTCCCTACATTTATACCTAAAACTTAAATTATTTTGTTTGAAACATCTCTCATTCATGATATATTGGGAAAAAAAAAAAACCTGATTTGTGGGCCATCTGCAAGGTGCAAATGCACCACTCTTTTAACTCTTTTGAAGTAAGCTTTTGATTTGGAGAACCCCCCAAGCAAAAGTCCATTCTATCAGTTGCAAATAATTGGAGTTTCCCTTGATATTGTTGTTTATGGGACATCCATTCATCTCTGCATCAGAACAAATGTATTGAAATTAATTTGTAATTATATAATTAAACATTGATATAAAAAATTTAGTATAAGTAAACATGAAAATATTGTAAAAAAAACATTTTGATATTATCAGATCAGAGAAAGAAAGCAATTTTACGATGAAAATTGAGGCTCTTTCTTGTATAGGCAAAATGGCTCTTGATGCTTGCTTCCTAAGTGTTCTTTCCGGCAGATTTGTTCAAGGTCTTGGTCCAGAGCTTTAATAGACCACCCAATTGCTTTTGAATTTGTGCAGCTTGTGAGGCTCAAAACATGTGTATCCGATGTACTTACATCTGTCAGATATCTTCCTGACTGGCTGTCAGGAACATCGTTTTTACTCTTAAAACCGTTCGTACTAGTAATATAAGGAAACTGTACAAACAACTAAATTATGTTATGTTGCTATTTAGACAAAGTTTATTTTTCCCAAGACTACAACAGAATAGATGTATACACATGCCTCCATGTTGTTTGAGCTAAAAGAATTTATCTCCAACAGGATAGGATTTGTTAAAAGGTGGTCTCATCAAGCTTTCTCAGATCTCCTCCAAACATGAGAGGAGACTTAGCCATAGACCACAAAGTCATCTGTGAAAATAAGAAAGATAAGGTCAAAATGGAGTGCTTAGTTATTTTAAGGGATGTAGAGAGCTAACTGATTTGTTTTTATAGAGATACCTGAGTTCTTTGCTCGTCTGCATTAAGGTTAGATGTTCTGTGAGGACCGTCATTTGAACGTAAAATATTTCAAAATATTAAAGCTAATTGTGGGTTTTTATATGTCTAGGCTAGGCTCAACATTAAAATTAAACAGTCAAATCTAATCATTTATATTCTGGGACTTCTGAAGCCACACCACTTGTCTAGACATACTTCTGTCTTAGTAAAAGTCACTTCACGGACTTGGAATGGCAAGTTCTTTGTTTGTAAACATTGAAATGATGCACATTTGAGTGCATGGACTTGTTTGACACTCAAAACTGCTAGGTGAAGAACCCCAAAATGTAAGAGCAAGCATCACTTAAAGAATAACCATGTTTGTTGATTTATCTAACAGTGCTCTATCACGCGCAAATGATTTGTGGTTCATTCAATCCTACTAAGCAGAGTAAATAAGGGTAATATATTTCTACATTAGATGTTTGAAGGAAAAGAAACAAGAATTTTCTTATAACCTGGATCGGTAAGCCATCCTAGTGGTAGCATATCCAAGTCAGGCCATGACTTCCCCAGCAAGCCCTTAGCTCCTATCATATTAGTGGTCGAATAAGCCGATTAAATTAATAAAAGACAAAGGATTTTATGTATTCTATAAGGACAGGTCAAAAAGCAGTAAATGGAAAAGAAATCATGATTGAAAGGTAACTCCAAAACTCTTAAACAGAAACAGAACAGTCTTTCACCTTGTAACATCGAAATGGCTTGCAACATCTCCCCATGAATCCCAATCATCCGCAGCTATCCGGTACATGTTTGCTAGTCCACTCACGTCCTTGGCCATTGCTGGGGTCACACTGGTTCCAGGAGACAGCGAATACAATATGGGGCAGTCAAGTTGCTTTAGAACCTGGGCAAAGGCACACAATGTAATAAGTCAACCATGCAAAATTTGAACAAAATATAGCAGATGCGACAGTAACGTAGAGAACGGGAGGTATGCAGCTTACCTCTGACACAACGCTTATTTCATTTATATCCAAGTCGGCACCAAAGACACAGTCATGTTTCACTACAGGAAAACAGAAGCAATCAATGTCAAACTTAAAATGTGAAAAATAAAGATTGAGCTGCCAATCAGGTGACTGTCCAATTGAGTTTGTTGCGATTGGTAGTGGATGCAATCAAAATATTGTACAAAGTTACAGTTGTACTACATGCACAAATAAAAAATTATACGTGTCTACTTGCATAAATTCTTGGGATGTCCAGAACACCCTAAATGATACAAATGCGATGGCATGTGTTGTGGCAATGCGTATAGAGTACGCAGGAAAACTACTCATTAAAAATGGTCAAGTTACCAAAATCAACACCCCACTCAGCATACTGTTCATAAAGTGACCTCAAGAAGGCTCTTCCTGCTCCCAACTTGGTATCTACACTCATGAAACCATGTGACATCCATGCACACGCCCTTTCCTTAACCCCTATATCTTTTGCACTCCATTTTCTGCCCGATTCTTCATAAGCACCTCCCTGATAAAAACAAATATATAAAAACAGAAGCTTAAGCAATGATTTCTAATTCTAACTCTTGACATTTTTTTTTGTTAGTTGCATTACATATTCCTATAACATTTTTTTATATTTCTAAATATTTTCTTTTGATAATTCGATAGTTGGGGGAGGGTGTATTTAAAACTTGGATGTTTCCATTGAAAACACTAAGAGGTACCAATTGGTTAGATTTTCTTGTTCTTTCATAAAGAAACTATAATAAACGAAGCATGCTCTAACACTTCCAATTTTACAATTATTTCAATCTTTGAGTTATAGTGGAAATAAAGAACAATACCGTGGTTGTGTCCAAGATAGGGGTGTTTGCATTCACTGCTTGTGTACTTATTCCTCTCATAACATGAATCCCAAACTTCAAACCCATGCTATGCACTTTATTGGCTACTTCAGTGAACCCTTTTCCACCAGCAGAGGAAGGCCACCTATCTGGGTCAGGGACCATCCTCCCCCATTTGTCAATTACATCAAATCCTTGAGAGTCAGTGTAAGCACCTTTGACCTTTCTCCGATACCAAAGAAAGTCCACCACAACATACTGCATTGCAGAGATAAAAATTGAGTAAATTTGTTAATCCTAATACTGCTAAATCAATTTGAATGAAAATCAATTATAGACATCTTCAGTCTTCACACCTCATACCCATAAGCATGTAGACGCTCAGATATGATTTGAGCATTTTGCAAGAACTCTTCTTCGGAAACGATCCACCTAAAGCAATCATAGGAATTCCAACCTCTAGGTGGGAAGCTGGCATGTTCTGGTTCCTCATTAGATAGAGTTTTCGCCGATACCCTGAAACACGACACCATTTGTACACATAATTTTTCTTCATAAAAAACTCAGCCACATAACCTTGACTGCTTGACACAATTCAAACACATGGTTCAACACAAAGACATAGAAACCGATACAAATCATAAAACACCACACTCATGAATTCCCTTCAGCCCATTAATTTTATAGTTTATGCACTAATCTTCATCTTCACCAATATCATGAAATTTGTACCCAAAAAAAAAAAAAAACTACTACAATTTTGGTTTTTTGAGCTAAAAAGAGCAACATTTGTTCAATCCGTCTCAAATCTCATATATATGCAACTCCAAAATGCAAAACAAAGAAGACCCATTTAATTAATTGTACACATAAATATATAGCCCAAGTAAAAAATTCAGGAAAGTGAATAATAGAGTAGAATGATTAATCAGTTGAGACAGTCACAAGACTCACAAAAACGAGAACGATGGTTGTCATATCTTTTGTTTTGTTTTTCTTTTTCTTTTTTTTCTTTTTTTTCACTAAAATCTAAATGGTGACCTTTAAATTTTTGTTGAATTATCGTTATCATTGATAAAAGTTTTTTATTTTTAGTCAGTTTAGTCCTTAAATTTTAACATTCTCATCATGATTGTCTATTGTTCTTTATAAAACTGTCACTTTTTCAAATATATAATACTAATAAGTTCTTTTATCGAACTTCACAGTAGTTTTATTATGACCAACTTAACAATAATTCACCCACTTGAAGGGTATAATCTAAATATTAACCCCCTTTTTTGCGTCAATAGCATGAGTAGTAAGCTGTGAACTGTGACTATTGAATTCCCCACAAATTTGAGCAACATTTTTACTGCGTTACAGTCCCAGTTCATTCAAACCAATAAACGCATCTTATTGATCATTAGGATATTCCTTTTGCTTTTTTATTGCCAATCTTATTAATATAATTGGGCAGAGTGTTGAACTAAAACTATTTCAAGTTGGAATTTGTCTCTTCAACTCACGATTTTCAATTGTTGTACACCATTGTATCTATACACACCGATGTGCAACAAGTTTTTCTTAAAATACTTTGACTTCAAAGTTCAAAAGGTAAAATAAAACAGTAATACAGATTCTAATTTTTGAGGAAACAAGGTTTAAATTAGATATATTCAATTTCAATGACAAGTGTCTAACGACAGTCCGTTCAAAGGTTGATGTTTTATGTTTGAACTTATCCGGGTGTGAAATTATGGCTTAGCTTCGTGAAGGTATAAACCTATCCCCACTTGCACGGAATGAGAGGCCTTTCTGAATGCAATGATCTATATTCTGTTTTATCAAATCTTGTAAACGTGTTTAACCTTAATTTTTAATTCAAAATAACCCAATACTCGAATTTAAACCAAAGACATATAACTCAATTGGATCATGCATTTAGCCAATACAACAGCCTGGCATGTTCTGCATGACTAACAAATTCCTTCACCATTACTTTCAAGAGACAAAGTAAGGTGTTGACATTTCATCTTACATCAATGAGAAAATAAGCTCTTACAAGTTTTGCAACCAGACCTTTACTTTGCTGCTCACGGTAAATGTAAACTGATAAACAAATCATCCTTCATCAAGTCGTTAATTGTGGAATGTATTATGAGAATTAAATTAAGGCAAGGTCACACAAGACCCACTTGAAGAAAAAAAGAAAAAGAAAATGGAAAAACACAAGAGTTGCATTAATTTTATAACAATACAACTATTCTGGCATATCAGCAAATGAAACAAGAATAGTCAGTACGAGTATTTCAAACTAAAGTTCAGGAAGAGATATATAACTTTCCCTTTTAACTCATTTAAATTAAAACATAAAAAGGAATTCAGGCTGTAGAAACTGCACCATCCTTGACGGATTCACGCCAGGCATACTCCCTTGCTCCATCCTTATCAACAATCTTGATAACAAAGTTTGGTGGTGCCACAACAAGCCGGGATCGAATCTCCAATATGCACTTATCAACCAGATCGATTGCTTCTTCCACTGACATGCCACTGTGGTAGTGCCTATCCATCATGGAGAGGGAAAAATAGGACCCATAACCAAATGCTCCCTTGTCAAGTTTGTGAAGTGTAGCAATGTAGTCAATATAGTAAAGAGATGGGCCTGTCTCCTTGTCGTAGCCAGCCAGAAGGATATTCACAGAGTATGGATTCTGAAAAAAAAGAATCACAATTATATCAAGTAGCCAAAGTATCAACTACCTAGCAATTATGCCTATAAGATGCATATGTCTCCACATGTGGATGTACTAGGCAACCGCATTAGCAACTGTAGCTCCTTAGGACCAACTCAATGAAAGGGGCACAATCACAGAATAGATCCAGAACAAGCATTTATATGTGATATGATCATATAATTACACCCCCCCCCCCCCGCCTCACCTTCCTATCTCTCGTCTCTCTCTCTCATAGAGACATTTTTTTTAGGTTTCTCTCTCACATTTACACAGAAATGAACACAAAATTATGGCAACTTCTGAACATAACCGGCAAAACTCTATGTCAACTGGCTTAAATGATTACCTCTTGATCTTAATGCAAGTTCACTAGAGAAGACCACTGAGCATTAACGTTAGCGTTCTTCTCTGTTGGGTATATATATTTCAATTTGATTACAATTAGGAAAGAGACATTACTGCTATACTAAAAGCAGGCAGAGAAGCTTAAGTAAGGTCTCCTCCAAGGAAAAACACAAAAAGAACATGGATGAAGCACCAAGAAGGAATGAAAGGAAAAACCTGGAAGCTAAAGCTCAAACTAGACAAATGTGTCTCTGATATCACTATACTCCTACAGGCTAAGAAGTCAGCCTTGAATTACCCAATCTTTTTTATCAAAGGACATATGCAATCAGCCAGATCAATGGTACAAATAACTCAGCCCATACATAATCCTCCAAGCACAACAATGGACCAAGCACAGTATCTCTCCACCACAATGTCAGCAACACATTGGGATTGATTAACATTCCTTGTGCCGATAAAGAAAAGCATCTAGCTTTCTTTATATGACATCTTGAAAAGGCAAGAATTAAAACCTGTTTATGAATCCTGTAAACCCCCTAAGATTCCTATCCTTTTTTTCTTTTGCTATTAGTAAGTTAATTCTCAACCAGTGAGCATTGAACCAATGACCTTACCATAGATCCCTGTCTAGAATAAACTTACAATATAACCATCTAATTATCAATTACAATTTCCATATAGCAATGACTGCTATTTCCAAATGAGAAACCAAAGTAGAAAAACAAAACCCTCAAATGAGCTCAAACAGCCTATCCAAGGCCAGGTAACTACATGAAAGAGAAGCCAGCAACATCTTAAATAAAGCTCCTCCCATTTTAGGGCACCAAAAACTTGGACAAAAATCTTTAGGCCTAACATGATGGGTTCCCACCCTACATGCCTAGCTGAGGATATATATATATATATATATATATATATATTACACGTGTTTTAGTCGGGTGGGGGGGCCTATTTGATCTTTTGTTTCTCTCAAAGTATATATAGGAAAGGATGCTGACGTGCAAGTAAGATGGATGACTCACCAACAGGAGTGCTGATGGGGTTGCAAGTCACAAAAGGACATACCTTCCCCCTTGACACTAGCTCTATAAGAAGGAATAAAAGACTCTTGTCCAGGCTGTGGGAAGACAGGCCTACTTTGGTCCTCAATCAAACTATGTTTTTTAGTGAGAAAAAGAAGTAGCACCTTTTCTAAGGTAGCCAAATGAAAAGCCCCAAATTCTTTAAACAAAAACTTCAAAGCAGATGCTAATTTTCATTATAATCAAAAGTGAAAGTTCCTTATGCCATAGCCTCTATTATAAGAGAGAGAAACTAACAATATATCATTACCCTTAATTACTGAAACCCATGCATATCACAATAACTTAAAATAACTTAAAAACTCAAAGCCCCTGTAATTTAATAAATATTGTTCCTACATCAACTTAGTCTCCTCAGAAGCACAAGCACAATAAATACCTGCATCCATGTCATACACGTGCCAGACATGGACAGGCTTGGGACCAAGGATGCACGGACGCGGCTCCCAGGCCGGCGAACCCGTGTCCGACACGGCGGGACGCGGCGACGCGGGAGGGAAGCCGCAGACCGCGCGTCCGTCCCGCGTCGTGCCGCGTCGCACCACGTGGCGGATCCCGACTCGGGCTGACGCGGCCGAAATCGGCGCCGACTCGGTCCGTATCGGCCTGTATCGGCCGAAACGGCCGAGTCAGGCTGAAATTCAAAAAAAAAAAAAAGGTGCAAACGCACCGTTTGACTTAAGGTCTTAACCTAAATACCCAGACTCCCCAGACCCTCACACTTCGTCCAAAACTCCTCTCTCACTCCGTCCCTCATCTCCCTTCTGCCTTATCTGTGGATTATATTTAATTTATGAACATCATGTTTTAGTTATTATCTACTATTGCTCTTAAATTTGGTATTTGTTTATATAATGTGAAAAAGTATGCTTAGCAATATATTAAACATGTATTGTAAAAATATTTTTAATAATTTTTTAATCGCCGAGTCCTGCCGCACCCGCACCCACCTTTTTCAAAAATTGCCGAGTCCCGCACCCGCACCCGAGTCCCGAAACGCACCCGTGCTTCATAGCTTGGGACATGATTGCATGAGTATCAATTTATCGATATAGCATGAAAGACCTCCATGATCTTCTCTCTCTTTGGGGTGCATCTTCTCTCATTTTATAAGTCTGCTATAATCTTTATTTGGGTGGTCCTCAGATTAGACCGATATCATTTGTTTTGGTTTCTTTTTTCCCCCCAAATATATTTTTAAAAAATATCGTAGACCGACGTTCCCCAAAGAAGAGAGAAAAAGTTTAACAAAAACAATGTGTATTATTTAAGAGTTCCTTTGTTTAAAGTTCCCTTTCTCGTGACCGACACTTAGTTGCATTTTTCTAATTACTGTTTTTGGTTAATTGTTTGTAGTTTATTTGCACTCTAAACATCAATTTTTAGGTATCAATGTACTTTTTTGCTATCTATTATTGCTTTTAAATTTATATTAGATACGTTTTCAAAAAAAAAAAAAAATGGTTATTACTAATTTGTAAAAACCTAGAATAAACATAAAATATGCCTAAAAGTATATATATTAATTAATCTTTATGTCCTTTCCATGTCATGTCCTAAATTTTCAATAACTGTCATGTGACTGTGTTTTGTACCTTCTGGTTTCTTGTCTGTGTCCGTGCTTTTTAGGTCTCTATAAACCATATTAGCACTAAGTCCCCAATGCAAACTCCAAATCCATATTACCAAATAGTGCATTTTAACACCTACCAATCCCCACTAAACTGGATCCCAAATCTCTGATGTTACACCCTTAACTATCATAACTATTTAACTACTCATAAAATAAAATGGCCCTCATCTTCCCAGTCTTGATCTCCATCCACCATTTGGGATATTCGTTTTGGGTATTCTACTGTTGCTTTAATTCCATCATATTTAATCTATCATGAGTTAGTGTGGCCTGAAATGCTTGACACTAACAATGAAGCAGAATCATGCTCATTTACACATTAAGTTTTCCTTTTTTTTTGTTCTGTTTTTTATGAGTAGCATAACTTTATTGATGAAAAATTAGCCCAAGTACACAAGGGGTATACTATGGGTACAACACAATCAATCTCTCAAGTTATAATGATCAAACAGATCTAATAAAGAAGTAAAAGAAACGATTCCAAAGCTAGGATCCGATCAAACAAAGATTGAAAGAAAAATAACTTAAGATCAAGAATAGACCATTTACAATCCTCGAAACTTCTAGATTCCTTTCCTCCAAAAATGCCACATTAAACAATGTGGCACTACCTTCCAAATGACTATGTTCTAATGATGACCAAACTGAACCTGCCAGAAAGCTAACATATCCTAAACCCTCCTCAGCATAACCCCTTGAACACCAAACAGACCCAATACCATAGTCCACAACTCCTTAGCTATAGGGCAATGAAGAAATGGACCAACAAATAATAACTTATATTCATTCTACTACAATCTTAATAAGTAAATGAAACAATAAATGCCTTTGATACTTTGATATAGGCAATATGTCATGCTCTAAATCAAAATATCCTAATCTCTCCAAGGATTAAAAAAAATACAAGGTATCACAGTGTTTGAATCCGGTTCTCCTTCCATCCACTCATTCTTGTGGGAAGAGGAAATACCATTTAAGCCAAATCTCATAGGCAAGATATCATAGTTGATAATACAACGAATTCATTCTTGGCTCAGAATTACACTTACAGGACTTCTCTTCATAGAAAAATTCCCATTCATATATACAAGCCCGGTTCAGCAATCAAAAGCATACGAAACTATCCACTTCCTATAAATTGCACAATTTAACTTAATTTTTTTTAATGGGTGTCCAAGCAAAATACCAAATGAGACATAATAAAAGAAAAGAGTTAAACTCGTTAGACACAATAACACTGTCCTTAAGAATATCACTAAACCCATTTTTTTTGGTAATGTAACTCCTACTAAATGGCTGACCCTGATTAATCTGTTGGATCCATAGCCGACCATAAAATTTTGGAACTAAGACTTGGTTTTAATTGCAAATCCTACCATTTTCCCAGCAGAGAGCAGAACTTCAAATAATCAAATCACAAACAACCAATCACACGTATATCTAAAAAAAAAACCAATACTTTTCTTTCTACCCTCCTTGCATTTACCATAAAACCCATTTCAAACCTTCCAATTAACCAAAAAACCCTAGAATCCCCAACCCCATAGCAATTGTTCAAACACCCAGATCCCAAAATCGTTCCTTTTTTTTCTCTTTGTATCCTCATTGCAATTTTCCCAAATGAAATACCCAAATTTTAACATCAACAACAAACCAAAAAAAAAAAAAAACCCTAAATTAGTTTACACTTTATACCTTACGCAAAGCAGTGGCGAGCTCGCCTCGAGTGAAGTTTGCTGCAGCGGCTGTGGTCAGAGGAATCCCATTACGGAATTGATACAAAGCCACGTTTTTCTGTATATACTCAGTGAATTGAACTCTGCAGATAAACAAAAACGCAACAACTCAAAAAACCAATCAAAACCCAAAAATCCAACAACGAAAGAAAGCGAAAAGAAAAAGGGGGGGGGGGTGGTATTGAAAATCAGAGTGAAAACCTGTCGCCGGCCTCGCCACTAGCGGCGATGAGCTTGTGAGAGTCGAGGACCATGATCTTGTCTTCGTTGGACTTGTGAACCAGTATGCTGTGAACTGCAGAGGAATCGGCTACCACTATGGCGAACCCATTGCCTACCAATCCGAACACGCACTCCATGATCTATGAGTGTATGAGTTTTCGCTTTTCTCTCTTTATTTTTCTGTGTGTGGGGGTTTGAGAACTTTTGATTTGATTTTGTGGAGTGGTATGGAGTATAACACTAAACAAGCATCAGCGCCTTGAGGAACAAGTTGAGGGACCCTTGTTTTTGTTTTTGTTTTTTTTTTTTTTTAAAGCAAGGTTTGGGCTTATACGGCTTGAGAAATGGGCCTATTTGATGTGGTGATTTTTTTTGGTCTGGGCCCAAATTCTATTATAGATTTTGAGATGTATCCTATGGTATTATTATTCATGGCTTTCGTATCTATGATATGTGAGGTCTATGACCCCGATCAGTAATCGAGTTTAAACACAAGTTTTCAGTTTTAAAATAATATTACACGTATTTTTACATATTTTTTTATCCACACGTATTTTCAAAAAAATTGAAAACTGTTGTTTAAACACACGTACCATACGTGACCTATATTTCCTTACATTTTTCATTTATATTTAGTTTTTTTTTATGGATTTGGTGAATTTCATCTTTTTTTTTTCTCACTAAATAATTGAATTGTAGTTTTTTTATGGATACAATTATGTTAGAGATTGAGAAGAATAAAGAAAAGGAGTATGAGATAGATAAGATTTTAAATGGAAATAAAATTGTTGCAGATTGTTTGATTCAGAATAAGTTAGAGCATATTATCTACAATGTACTAAACAAACAAGTTTTGGTGTGTCCAAGAGAAACTCTAGACTTGGAGATGATGAGATTTAAAAATATTTTACTCTTTCATGTGATTGTCAAGGCAAGGCAAAAATAATAATGATCTTAACCTGAATCCAAAAAAGAATCTTGAGTGCAAGGTCGAGATTAGACAAACTTGTTGTCCTGATGAAAGATTTACAATCTACTGTAACGTTGCATTTTTTTTTTTTTAATCATAACCATGCTGTGAACCCTGAAAAAGCAAGATATTTAGATGCCAAGATTGATCCTTATGTGAAAAGATGGCCATTATTTTAAATTCCTAATTTTCTTAATTCTCAACTCATAGTTAATTCGATTCAATCGAGAGGTTTGGTCTAGTTTTGAAAACCATAGTTATTCCTTTAAAGCGAGGCATATTTCATCTTTAAACTTTTCAACTCTCTCTTTATCTGCATCATTTCAAAAATAATTGGAAACCAACTAGTACACTAGCCACTTGTCAACTAGTAAAATAAGGCTATATGTTGCCTTCATCAATTAACCAATGTGTAATTATTTTTATTAGGGTCGAACATAAATTTGAGAATTTAACTAAATTCTCCCAACCCAATTCATCACTGAGGGTTTCACTAAAATATATATTCTACATAATTGGTTTTTGAAACCTAAAACCAACTTGTTTATGTCAGCCTTTGAGTCCTCTTTCTTGAACTTGGTAAACTCGACCTTTCTGTGTCCCCCTAACATTCACTAGCATCCCTTATCCTCCATTGACCTTGCCCACCTCTCGTCTCCTTGCTCCCATACCTACCACAACGTTGCCCAATTCGTTGTCATTCTCTGCATGCAGATCTGCATCCGAACCCAACTTTTGCTTATCCCTTATTTCTAATTTTCTATGGAGAAGTGCCTATTGCACGGGGTTATATGTCACCCATATAGACTTGCTTATGTGGAACTTATTTTTTAGGTGAACACCAAGTAATCATCCAATCTATAAGTTTAATAAACATGGTCTCAAATTGCCCCCATACCTACCACAACGTTGCCCAATTCGTTGTCATTCTCTACATGCAGATCTACATCCGTACCCAACTTTTGCTCATCCCTAATCTCTAATTTTCTATGGAGAAGTGCCTATTGCACGGAGTCATATGTTACCCATATAGACTTGCTTATGTGAAACTTATTTTTTAGGTGAACACAAGTAATCATCCAATCTGTAAGTTTAACAAACATGGTCTCAAAATATTTGGAAGTTTGCAAATTAGGCATACTTTAATAGCATAAATATATTTTTCTAAAATGCCTGTTGGTGAGTTTGAAAATGTGGGTTCAAATTTCCAACTAAATAAATGTTTTTTTTGTTCATAGAAACTCTTGTATACGAAAGAAATTGAAGCATGTATAAAGAAATTCTCTTGAAAATTTTCAACTATATTGTTCATCTTTTAATCTTTTATATGAACTCCATTTACTCTTAATCAAATTATCTATTTAAATGTCTTATATACATATATATATATATATATATATATATATGTATATATACACACATACATATGAATTACTCTAAATTATTATGTTGATGAATACATATTTTTATTTATTTTTGTTAATATGGATACTAGACCTAAAAAGTATGAGTTTATAATTATGTGTGACAATTAAATTTGTGTTTAATTTGTTGTCTATTTCAATGCTTATTTTAATTAACAACTTCAAAATCAAATCTGTTTTTAAAATTTTCTTCAATAATATCTTTTCCTCTTGGATTAAAAACCCAACTCCTCAACAAAAGCCCAAGAAGGAACGTTAGTGGGCTGCCAGGCATTACTAGATAATAGCCCATGTTATAAGATTATGAGCCTAAGAAATTTGCCTTTCTCAGAATATAACAAAATTGACAATCACCAACAACATAGAGCATGAATTTCATATCAAGAACAAAAGATTAGCAATCACCCACAATTTGGTTAATCAGTGCTCAGCTATTTAGCGTACTGGCATTCACATTACCTTCAATAATGTCAAGGCCCTCATGAACTAGCTTGCTTCTAGACCACCAGAGCTGATCACAAAATATAGCAGCAAAAAGTGTGCTAGTTTTGCTCGTCTTTTAACCACACCTAGGTACATATTAAATGGATTGAGAATCATTTTGAGCCCATTCAATGATTGGCAGAGAATTTGAGAGATTACAAAAGCGATTAGACCCTAAATTATGGCTTATATCAATTTTATGTTACTAAATTAAGCCCAATTGTTAATTTGATCAGACAAATAATATATGCATTGATGCACAAACACAATAGCTAATTCCAAAATCAGTCACAAGCACTCAAACACTGCAAAGTGTTTACTGAATGAAAAACTCCTAAGGAAAATAGGTAGCTCTCTAGCTCTTCAATCTGTGAATTGGGTCTAGTATTTATTGGGATTAGAGGGTTATATACTTATATGATAGGGCTAATTGGATGGGTGTAACTGATTTCTCTTAGGTTAGCAATCTTGCTCGATCGAGTATCAAGCAAGACTCAGGTGAGATTGCAGGTTAATTGTTTTTCTAAAACTGTACTTCGCCTAATAGACATATCTCGCTCAATCGAGATTCTCCATGCAGCAATTCTAGCTTCAACACTTTGACCTCTCAATCAAATACAATTTAACCCACAAATATTCAAGATACACTAAGATCCTAACAAAATTTATAGATGTAATAATGTAAAGTTAAAAGGCCAAATAGAGTTATTGCAAACTGTAATTGCAAATAAACAAAGACAACAGAGGTGTTCATGAGTTTTAGTACAACCATTACACCTGTGGCATGAGGAACTGGGAGGTTGAATTTCCTACTATGGATGGCAAATGACTCTTGTTGAAGAAGAAAATTTACCTGATTAGTGAGGTAGGTTTGCTTAACAGTATAATTTTCTCTAGCCATAGGAAACCCAGATCAGCTTATACTCAATGCTAGATCGAGATAAATTAATAAATTCTTTGGATCTGATTAGCAGTAACTAAATGATCCTATTGTCTAGTTTGCTCATCTATAAGTTCAATTAATGTCTGGAAGAACACGATGCCTGGGTTATGGTTTGAAAGAAGTCAAGGAAGGTATCCATGGATCATCCCATATCTTGACTAAAGCATCAGTACTAATCAATAATCACTGATGTTTGAAGGAAGTGCAAACTTTTAGGAGTTTTTGTAATACCAACCTTTGCACGCCTCCGTTACCTTTTGGGAACAGTTCAAATACCATCTACTAACATCACCGAAAACCTTGTTAAAATACTGTTAAGAGAAGGTTTGTCAAAAAAAAATGTTGTGAAGATGGGATTTGAACCCATGACCTCAAGGTTATGAGCCTTGCAAGCTACCAATAAAAATAGTACAAAAGTAATATATATATATATATATATATATATATATATATTAGAAATGGGATTCAAGTGGATGAATCATGAGCAGAAGTTTGGGATTAGTTACTAGTTCTAATTTTATACAAATTTATATTTTTTGGGAATTAGTTGTAGTATGCTGACGTTTTTTGAAATGATTAAAAATCACCGAAATAATGTCTAAACCCAATGATTAAGGCCATACCTAGTCTACCCAATGTATAAAACTCTTGTTTATGCGGGGTTTGAGAGAATTGGTGGTAAGCAACCTTACCCACAATTTCTTTTTTTTTTTGGAAAAACTGATTTCTCTATTCGAATCGGCTACCGGTCATTTTGGGTGAAAGGCAAAGTCCAACTTTTATTGTGTTTCTGCATTACCAACTGCGCCCATAATTTGTTGCTGCCAAAACCAACTTGCCAGCCCAAATTAGCTAAAAGGGCATTACTTACATCATTGACCCATCTTAAACCAATAACTCCAGATTGTTTAGACTCATACAGACCAGGATTTTAATGATATCAGAGAAATCTTTTTCTTAAAGAAAAAAAAAAACATATACAGAATTCTTATTTAATTCATTCATACCACTAGTCTAAACAAAAAGAGAGAGAAAGAACATAATATTTGACGAGAGCAATGGTATAATTCTCATCAATTAGCCTAAAGACATAATCAAAATGCAGACGAAGTAGGAGTGTTAAAGAATTATCATTGCCTCAGCACTTTGTCATATACATATTGCCTTCGTTATATGTGGTACAGCATAGATGACTCCATACATCTTAGTTTAAATTAATCCTGCCAACTTACATTTCAGGACAAATAGAGCACAGCCATGGGCTTTTACTCCCCTTGATATAGTCTGCTTTCTAACTTTAATGTCATTTCCACTCCATACTTTGCACTGACAGGAATTTCCATTAAAGTTTTTACCAGGAAGTACCTTAGTCATGTCCGATATCTTTGCAGATATTACTGTCCTCTCAGGGTTCAGATTGATAAAAGCAACATATATTTCTCCTAGAAAGGCAGAAAGAATAATCATTAGAAAGCATGAAGAATAGAGTTTTGCACTTATTTTTATTTTATAATTCATAAAAAATATTAAAAATGTGAAGAATAGAATTATGCATTTTTTTTAATTAAAAAAATAGTCTTCCACTTGGGGGAAATGCACAGCTATGGGGCTCTACAAATTAGAGTTCTATGTTGGTGGGGGAGTCATACCTTTTCTTCCAGTTGCGATCCAAGAACGAGTTCCACCAGGACGGACTTCAGCTGCACAAATAATCAGCTAGTAACTCAAAAATATGAAATAATGGGACCACTAGCAAAGTTGTTTGCAACATTTTATAAAATAAGGCACAAGCATACAAATCTATCACCTTTGATAGAGTTTACTGTTGCACATAGACCAGAATAGCTATTTGCCAAAGTTCCATTAACGCTCAGCTCCCACATCTGCTAAGACTAAATGCATTAGCTTCCAACATCAATTCATAAATGTAGCTAAGAGTAAGTATCACAATAATGAAATTAAGATACAAAGGCAAAGCACACGATTTTAAAAAAGTTCGGATGAATCTGTCATCCAGAAATAATAGTTTACTCCCTACATTTTTACCTAAAACTTATATTATTTTGTTTGAAACATCTCTTATTCATGATATATTGGAAAAAATATATATAAATAAATAAATAAATAAATAAAAACCTGATTTGTGTGCCATCTGCAAGGTGCAAATGCACCACTCTTTTTAACTCTTTTGAAGTAAGCTTTTGATTTGGAGAACCCCCCAAGCAAAAGTCCATTCTATCAGTTGCAAATAATTGGAGTTTCCCTTGATATTGTTGTTTGTGGGACATCCATTCATCTCTGCATCAGAACAAATGTATTAAAATTAATTTGTAATTATATAATTAAACATTGATATAAAAAATTTAGTATAAGTAAACATGAAAATATTTTAAAAAAACATTTTGATACTATCAGACCAGAGAAAGAAAGCAATTTTACAATGAAAATTGAGGCTCTTTCTTGAATAGGCAAAATGGCTCTTGATGCTTGCTTCCTAAGTGTTCTTTCCAGCAGATTTGTTCAAGGTCTTGGTCCAGAGCTTTAATAGACCATCCAATTGCTTTTGAATTTGTGCAGCTTGTGAGGCTCAAAACATGTGTATCCGATGTACTTACATCTGTCAGATATCTTCCTGACTGGCCATCAATACTCTTAAAATTCTTCGTACTAGTAATATAAGGAAACTGCACAAACAACTAAATAATATGTTATGTTGCTATTTAGACGAAGTTTATTTTTCCCAAGACTACAAAAGAATAGATGAGTGCACATGCCTCCATATTATTTAAGCTGAAAGAATTTATCTCTAACAGAGTAGGATTTGTTAAAAGGTTGTATGCGGCACCGTCTATCTTTCTCACATCTCCTCCAAACATGAGAGGAGACTTAGCCATAGACCACAAGGTCATCTGCAAAAATAAGAAAGATAAGGTCAAAATAGAGTGCTTAGTTATTTTGAGGGATACAGAGAACTAACTATTTTGTTTTAGATAGATACCTGAGTTCTTTGCTCATCTGGAAGAAGCCTAGATGTTCTAATTCACTTGCCAATGCTTTGCCATAGATATACAAAATGTTTCAAGTAAAGAAGTATGTTGTATAACTTGTTTCTGAAGCCATGCCACTTGGTCTAGACATACTTCTGTTTTAGTAGAAGTCACTCAGCGGACTTGGAATGGTGAGTTCTTTGTTTTTAAAGTTGATGTTATGCATATTTGAGTGCATGGACCTATTTGACACTCGATACTGCTAGATCAAGAAGCCCAAAATGTACAGCAAACATCACTTAAACAATAACTAAGTTCATAGATTTATCTAACGGTACTCTGACATGGCCAAAAAAATTGTGGTTCATTCGATCCTACCAAACCCTTTAAATAAGGGTAAAAATTTTCTTCATGAGATGAATGAAGGAAAAGCATCAAGAAAATTATTATAACCTGGATCAGTAAGCCATCCTAGTGCTAGCATATCCGAGTCAGGCCATGACTTCCCCATCAAGCCCTTAGCTCCTATCATATTAGCGGTAGATAAGTCCCTGATAAAAAAATTAAATTTTATTTCTGCATTCTCTAATGATAGGTCAAAAAAGCAGTAAATGGAAAAGAAATAATAATTGAAAGGTAACCTAAACTCCTAAACTCTTGAACAGAAACAAACAGTCTTTTCACCTAGTAATATTGAAATGAGCCGCAACATCTCCCCACGTATCCCAATCATCCCCAGTAATGCGGTACATGTTCACTAGTCCACTCACATCCTTGGCCATTGATGTGGTCACACCAGTTCCAGGAGACAGTGAATACAATATGGGGCGGTCAAGTTGCTTAAGAACCTGGGCAAAGGTGCACCATGTAAAATGTTAGCAATGCAAATTTGTACAAAATATTTCAGATGTAACAATGATGGTTACTATAAAAAAAGGATTTTAAGGTGCCACTCAAATGATGGTTACTTCCTCTACATATAACATAATGCAGAGGAAAGTGTCTGGTTACTATAAAAAAATCACTTACCTTGTAGCATCTCATGTACTATCAAACATGATGTTGTTTGGAACCTTTCTAAACATTGAAGTTTTTGTATGAATGAATTAGATGGCACTCTCCTCTGATGAATAAACATGGGGATGACGGTAGAGATTCTGCGGAAAGTAGCCAATCAGTTGAGGATTGTTAGTAACTTTTCGTTATATATATATTGTTAGTAACTTTTCTAATAACTTTTCGTTATTAGAAATCAATTAATTGTGGGAAAGCCACAACCAAAGAAAAAAAAAAAGAGAAAAAAAAGAAGAAGAAGAAGAGAACTACTCCTCAAAGTTCTTCAAACAAAAACAACATGCATTCATCTCTCCAAATACACATGAGATTCAACAATTATTAGGTCAAGAGAATTATTTAGATAACACCTTTTCCCAAAGGTATTGCATATTTGCAAGCATGCATGCCTAAGCGATCAATATGCCCCTGTAAGAAGAGAAGATTCGCAATTAGTCAAAAGTGAAGTGTACTTACAAACTTGAACAACAACAAAAAAAGGGACGGCTGTTCGCTAAAACCAATCAAGAACCCTTTCATTGGAGAGATTATGAAAAGGCAAAGTACGCCAAAAATACAAATTTCATAAATAAAACAACTGGCAAAAAGATAAGGAAAATGAAAAATGTTTTCCGTGTTGAAATAACCCTAAATCCTAATCAAAATACTTAACTCCAAAGACTCCCATAAGATTAAAGCAGATTTAATGTAACTCCAGGACATATCATTTGCCAATTTAATCTCATAAACCATGTAGTAAACAAGAACCTGATGCTGAAACAAGCTGATTCTGCTGCTATTTCTAATGTCTTAATTCCATGTTTTCTCCAGTACAGAACATGGTTACTATAAATGAATCTAGGAATTGGCGAAGGAAGGGTCATACTTTAGAGATAGATTGATGGCAATGAGTCTCTCCTAAAAGGGATGGATATATGAAGGATAAAAGGCTTGTTTTTAAAGAATTAGAATTCTTTCTTGCATACAAGTAGTCTCACAGTTGGATTCAGAGCCAAGCAATATATATATAACGAAAAGTTACTAACAATCCTCAACTGATTGGCTACTTTCCGCAGAATCTCTACCGTCATCCCCATGTTTATTCATCAGAGGAGAGTGCCATCTAATTCATTCATACAAAAACCTCAATGTTTAGAAAGGTTCCAAACAACATCATGTTTGATAGTACATGAGATGCTACAAGGTAAGTGATTTTTTTATAGTAACCAGACACTTTCCTCTGCATTATGTTACATGTAGAGGAAGTAACCATCATTTTTATAGTAACCAGACACTACAGTACTACAACTTTAAAATGTTCATTATTAAAGAGAATATATCATAGATAAGCGTGAACTGATGATGTACGGCCTAGATTTCATTGATGAGAGCTGGCTCTGCGTGGACTTCATTGATTGACCAGAGACTAATAAGTCTGGCCCTGCTTTTGAGATCTCATCTCAACCATTTCTCGTGTTATTCTGCAAATTTCCCATTTCCAAGCTATGGCTCGTGCTCTACTTTCTGTAGTATTAAGAACAAACTTGTCAAAGTATAGCCCAGCTATCACCTCAACAAATTCATTTTACAAACTGACTAAAACTGAAAATAGGACATTAAGTTCCCAATTCTAGACAAAAAAATTATCACATAACAGAAGATAGAACATAATTAGTTGTTCGGAAATTCAAGCATTCCTCCACTCCCAATCAGTCAAGAACAGCCAACCAGCTGAAAAGACAGGGACCCAATAAATATCAGATAAGATGTAGATTGGATTGTCAAAGAAGAATCGACCAAAAGCTGATCTGACGTAAAAGCAACTCCTTTCAATAAATTCACATTGCACAAAGCAACCTGCTCGCTCAATTAAAAGATCACAGCATACTATCTAAAAAGATGGTAAAAAAAGAAAAAAAGAGTTCACATTCTACCCTAGAAAAATAACCTTCAATACAAAATCCAGGACACAGGGAAAAAAAAAAAAAAATATATATATATATATATGTGAATAGAAAAATAATCTTCATTACAAAATTTTAGGAATAGGGCTTTGCTGTTGTTGTAATAATATGAATGGTAGGTTCAATGTGCAATCATATTATGCCGCTGATACACATTTCCCATATAAAAGTATTCATGTGCTAAGGCTTCTAAAAGGATAGCATTCTTTGTGTTGACAGCAAATTACAAGAAGCTTCTAACTTGTGATAATCTCATGAAAAGATGAAAAGACTTAGTACATTGGTGTTACATTTATATGAGAAGCTCTGAAATAGTGGATCATTTATTATTGCACTGTGACATTACACAATGGATCATTCTAACAAAATTTAAATGATTAGTGATTAAAATGGAAGTGAAGAAGATAACCAAAGCCACAGGAACTGGCCGCAAACAAGCAAGGTTTTCAATTCTATTCTTTATTGCACGTCTTTGGGGAGGGTATTAAAAGACTCATGGTGAAGACATTAGTCCAAGTCATTTCCTTTAATCTCAGGATACCCCACAAAATTTATTCGGATGGGGATGCTTCCATTGGAACTCTTATGGATATCCACGCCCATGTCATAGATAATTTCGTAACAAGATAAATGTGTGATGTAATACAAACAAGGTCAACTTTTGTTGCAAACATCAAAACTCAGAAATGGCGTTTGAGAATAATCCAGAGATTAACAAATTGGCTAAATGACAGCAGCAATAACATTAATAGCAGCGGGAGAAGAATCCAGTAGTACAGCATACGGCATTAAGAATTAAAAAAAGAAGACAACTAACAAGGTAGAAATCACATCCATTCTCTCAACAAAAGCATCCTCACCTCCACGCTTTTTTAAGAGGGGAGGAAGTGCCATTTAAGCTACAGCTTAGCCACAACATACATCACACTCTTCATAACAAAGAAATAGACACCAGTAAATGATACATTATCTTTCAAGAATGGATAACATGAAAATGATAACTATAAAATTTAAAAGATGAAAACCAAGTAAAAGTTCCAAAATGCAACAAGCACTTTTCTCTGAACTTCTTTCACATGTAAGATTCACAGAAGATTCAACTTAATTGGAGGTAACTAACACCAAGTGCAATACAATTTAATTAGTGTTAATTTTTGGGAAGTGTGTAGGATTAAAAATTAATTACCCCAAAACAACACATACTATTTATATAATGTTTTCTAATTTGTCCCTCACATTTATATTACTCATAACAAGTGGCAACTAGTCAAATCGGGCTACAATCTAAGTTGGAAAACAATTATATAATCTTCACATGTCAAGTCCAAAACCAAATCTAGTCAGTCTGTACCCAAGAAGTTTATTTATAACCTGGTAGTACATTATTGTAAAAGTTCGGGCTTAATTATTCCAAAAAGGAAAACTCAAGTAGCATTCTAGGTATTTTACAATGCTAATGAAACCTCAAATCTTCTGAGTCAAACTGGCTACCACCCTGACTTTATGCATAGACCAGGGATAAGAAGTTTCAAAATGTGGATTATTAATGAGGTCAGATAACAAAGTGGTAACATATACTTCATAATCTTCTACAATTGTGACTGGTCAAGCAAGTTACTTTAGACCTCATATTGATTTCTGAAGTCATATCCAGACCTCAAACAATAAGCTTTATCACAATACTAGTAGCAACAGGCTTAGATACAACTTGATATGGGCAACACATGATTAATAGACTCCACTTACGAATTGCCTGAGATATCCCTTTACAGCAACCATATATGAGATAACTATTCAATATAAACTTATAACTCCCAAACAACTAATACAAAGATGCCATGTTAATGTTTATAAAAACATGTTTAAGAAGGAAAAAAAATTCCACACCATAAATACTGCATTTTTAAGTTGTATTCAAAATATCTAAATGCAAAAAAAAAAAAAAAAAAAAAGAAAAGCGCCAACTCCGTTTAATGACAAACCTGACTGTGTAACCCAACCACTCTTGTCACATTTATCAACTGCCAAACACGAGCTGAAAGTTCTACACCAAATACTTCTTGCAATTCTCCACTGGAATAGAGAAGCAAAAGAGCCTGATGAGATGCACAATTCTCTCCTGAAAGCTATAATTGTAATCAGCAATAAAAACGTAACTTGTGGCCAGAAATTTGCATAGTCTTGAGAATGGCAGCAACAATATGCACTAACCAAGATTGACTTCAGCCAAAGAGAGTTGAAAGTTATCTGCACCGCATTGAAGGTTTGCTCCATCCTATACAAAGCATATTACATGTAATATCAAATTATTGCAGAAAGAAAGCACAAGTAGGGATAGAACCTATTGCTAGGAATAGGTTATATTTTAAGCATGTCCAGGCACACCTGAAAGCTATTTTTGACAGTGCAATGGGTTTACTGGAGGAATACCAACGCCTAAATGCAGCGCAACGGGTATAGGAAGCTCTAGTACCCCTCTGTCTGTATGCAGTCACACTTTTTTGCTCTCTTTTGGGACATCACAGTATTGTTTTCGTTGTGTTGATGTTCCCCACACTACTAGATGTTGTTTATCTAGTTATACTTGTACCACTCTCAGATTTCTATTAATAAAATTTCTATCGTATCTTTGCTCAAAAAAAATAAAAATAAAAAATAAAGTACCACATACAATTGCAAGATAGGCTCCATAATCTTCATTATATACATGCCACAATTTTCATACTGCAATACACGCAAGAAAAGACGGTGATAAAATGGAATTCAGCAACAATTTTTGAGAAAATTGAAGTGTTGTTTAGTTTAACCAAGAATGAAATGTAAAACTTTTCAAAAGTATTCCAAATGCATCTTTTCCGAACCCGATTATAACAATACATATCACATTTCGTACAATACGGACAACTACAGTTATAACTATCATTCTTTGTAATTCTTTAGGCTATCTACATATACACCATATATATACATGAGAAGGTTTCTATGCTTTAATACAATTTTATTACTTAGCATAAAAGGGCTGTAGGCAATTGTCCAAAACTGGAATTTGGGTTCAAATATGCCTTTTAGCCCAAATCAGCCCTAGTAATCTAGACCAAGAGACAATGTGATTACCAATTAACAAGATAATTAGCATCAACCCAAAAGACCCAAACAAATCAATGCATACAATTATTTATGACGATGATGATGACAAAATACCACTATAATAATGTAACCAAAATGTTATATTATATAACAAGCCCTGTACTAACAACCTAACACAACAAGAAAACAAATATGCCACAGGAGAAGATAATCGTATATATTTTCTAGAATCAATCATTTTAAAAAATATGGAGGAAAGAAAAACAAAACCAAACAAAACAAAAATCAAAAAAGAAAAAAAAGTTCATCAACTGGCTAAAACAAACATGAATTCTATGATGAGACTTGATGCAAATGCGGTGCAAACAAATATTAATGATAAATATAAGGGGAAAAAAAACTTTTGATACACTGAACCATGATCACAAAGTGTTGGGAGTGGACCATGATTTCTCTAGCACAACAAATCCATAGGAGTCACATAAGAGGAAATCAACACTGAACGTGGTGGTTTAGCATTTATGAGTTCCTGTATCAGAGATGTTAGCAAATTACTTTTTACTAAATTGGAATTGGAAGTTGCAGGATAAGCATTAGTATATACATAAAGTACAAGATTGCAAATAGAACCCAATTTAAAAGTTGCTTTTGACTCAATTAACAATTTGCCAAAGAGAACATGCCTTGATTCACTGTATCAGCCATACCATCAGCTGAATAACATACTACACATATCCGTCTGTCTTTCTCTCTTAATCTTTTTATGTGACTAAGCATTTGTAGCAGTTGCATTACCTCAAATTCAAAATATATATGATAAATCATATGTTAGATACTTCAGCAACTTAAAACCATGTTATCACCAACTAACCTGACATTCTAAATCCATCTTTAATAGAATTAAAGATTGGCCAATCAACTGCAAAGGGGGAGGTTTCTAAAAAAAACTGCAAAGGGGGAGACATTCTTATCAGAAGCTATTTATGTGTTGGCCCTCTCTCTAAAATGGGATGCTCAATTTATTTGTAATCTTCATCTTCTTTTAACATAGATCATAATTTTCTCAAAGACCTAGAAATGTAATGATTCGTAAATACAAATTGACTAACGGAATTGTAATGATTCATTTATAATTATTTTCAGCCTCCTTGAAGCTTCCAATATCCATTCTCTATGGACAAATGCACTTACTAATATATCCTCACCCATCTGTCAATATGATTGTATTCTCAAAATTTTAAAATATATACCCAAAGAAGTCATACCTCGAAAATGTACCTCTCTGAACATTCAATCCAAGTGACGCAAATGCATCAACAATTATTTGAGATTTAATTCAATAATTAGCATGCATTCATATGAAATCTATGACTCAGTGCTTTACTGAAATAGCAAACCATCAATATCATATCGATTGTTTATTTGTAAGAAAGACAAACAGCTTAATAACAAAATATATAAACAGTAAAATTGGTATATGTGAGAGTTAAGATTTCTATTAGACTTAGAATGTGCAAAAGGGTAAGTATCCAATAGTATTATGCTCAAATGTGAAAACTGCCTACTCACTATCCATTTGTATTAGAGGAAGACCCAATTGGCAGAAGAGTAGAAAAACACTAAAGAAGTACACATCTATCTCAATTTGATAGGAACCACAAACGCAAGATTCACTTTTCAATCAAAAATATGAACATAAACAAAATAAATAAATATAAGTATGTATGCTGGAGTTCATCTAACCACCAGTTGACATGGTTAAAGGTATTAGGGCAAGTGATATGATAACTAAGAAGAGATGACAGACCCCCTAAAGAACATATTATGAAGATCTAAATTTCAAATCCCTTCAACTCATTTATCCTAGTAACCAATCAGAAATTAAATACTTTGCATGAGCAAGATTAGACATGCATCACTTCCAATGCTTATCATATAATTTGAAGAATTAATTGGAATAATCATAAAAGCAACACAGAGAAAGAGTAATGGCAAAATCAAATGCCAAACCCAACATACCATATCGTCTCCCCAGTGGCAAGATGATTCTGGCAAAAACCCATTATGAAAAATAACGTAGCCTCTCTCCAACGAAACTGTCTTAGTCCCTGAAACTTCATCTGTCCCAATGTCCCATTTGTTCTCTTGCCAAAAAGGGAGATCACAAACGCTATGCAAACATTGTAAATGCCAACCCAGACCTTGTAAATGCCATGAGAGGTGGTCTCTTGGATCTGAGTGGAGATTTCTGTGGTTTCAAAGTGTTTATTTGAGATTTGTGCAAAGAAGAAGAAATATGGGTTTCAAGCGACAGTCAAAGATTATAATGGTGTTTGAAGCAGTGAATTGCTACGAATGCTTCTAATGGAATTTATTTAACTTTGTTGAAGCGTTGTTAGTTTAGGCAGTGTCTTTTGGGATGACAAGTTATGTTAATAAGAAATTTTATCTATCCATTGGATATTACACGCTTCTATTTTACAGTGGATCTGAAACAGTGAGTAGATATGTTCCATTTTAGATTTACTGAAATGTGTACTGAAACTGTTCGTTTAATCGGCAAAATGAATAGGCACATTTGGGCACTGTTTTTAAAAGTATATGCGGCCTGAATTTGCATAGCCACATGGCACAATAAGAACTGGTCAAAGAAAAGTCAAAATTTCACTTTTTTTTTTATATATATATATATAAAGATCACTGCAGAAAGGAAGAGAATGAGGAAAGGGTGTATTCAATAGATTACCACAAACAATTGCAAGATAGGTTCCATAATCTTCATTATATACATACCACAATTTTCATACAGCAATTCACGCAAGAAAAGATGGTGCTAAAGTCAAATTCAACAGCAATTTTTGAGAAATTTGAAGGGTAGTTTAGTTAAACCAAAAATGAAATGTCAAACATTTCAAAAGTATGGAACGAAATCAAGTTGATCCTGAATGAGTTCAGCATTATCAAGTGGATCCTCAGAGAGTTCATCAGAAAATTCAGACAGTAGCAGCTAAATGAAACAAAAAGTAATGTAAAAATTTACTTACTGAAAATTAAAGCATTGCAGCACTGCTAAAATTATAGCTGCTTTCTCACCTGCAAAGAATCAAATCTTGAAGAAATGAAACCTTCTATAATCTTGGGCGCATATTCATCCAGCAGGTTTGCTGTGTCAGCCTTCAAAAAACTGTATATGTATGATCAATCTTGACCACAGCCTTAGATGGTGGTAAACACTACTGCCAGCCCACTGGTAAAAGATATTGAATTCATCAATTCAGACAAGGAATTTCATTAAATAAATCCATAGTAGAATCAAATTCCATAATTTCATCATAAAAAATACTCAAAAATTATGGGAGATAAATAAACCTTCCAGGAATGAAGAGATTTTAATGTGAAGTCTGCTATTAAGCATATCAAATCAGTATAGCCATCAGCATTAACAAGTTCGGGTAACCATCAGTGACTGTGCTCACCAAAAAATTAGAGGAAATAGACAAATATATAATAGTAGTCAGAAGAACTTGAAAAATCAGTGTGTTACCATCACTTTTAAGTTGGTGCAGTGAAGTTAGAGATACCTGGAAAACTTGAAAAACTGACTGATCCTTGAAAGAAATAGCTATCTTATGTTCAAGCATAGAAGGCAATCCAGAATTGGGCTGACAATTGATGAACCAAGATGACATATTTGTAATCAAAACATTGACCAAGAATCATTATCTATTATGAAAAAAAGAAGAAAAATTTAACTAAAACAATTTATATTAAAAACCCGATAAGCAATTACACCCGTGACCCCTAATTAAATAGAAACATGGGCTGCTTGTTCACACAAAAAGATAACAAGAAGAAATGTTCAGAGTCAAATGGAACTCTGCCGGTGTGATGCTTAGTGTCCTGATCTTTATACACAACTGGTACCAAGCCCAAAGAAAAGTGGCAGGTACTATAAATTGATAGCTTGCATAAACTTAGTCACAACTCACAATGCATGAATAAGAATCCTTGCACAAATGAGAGAATGATTTAACACAAGTTAACAAGAGTATAACTTTCGATACTATATAACAATAAGAAAAGATACATACAGTCAACCATAATTTAATTGGGATTAAGACTTAGTCAAGTTGAGTTCAATCAAAATTACAATAATATGACATCTGTCAAGTGTTATAAGCAGAATATCAAGACTATAAGCATGTAAGCAACCAAAATTCATCTTCGTTATTATTTTCAGTAATATTAAGAACAAACTTGTCAAAGCACAGCCCAGCTATCACCTCAACACGTTCATTTTACAAACTGGCTACAAATGACATAGAGGACATTAAGTTCCCAATTCTAGACAAAAAATTATCACATAACAGAAGATAGAACAGAATTAGTTCTTTGGAAATTCAAGAATTCCTCCACTACAAATCAGTTAAGAACAGCCAACCAGCCAAAAAGACAATTACCCAATAAATATCAGATAAGGAGCAGACTGGATTGTCAAAGAAAAATCGGCCAAAACAGGAACTGACATAAAACCAACTCCTTTCAATAATTTTACATTGCTCAAAGCAATCTGCTTCCTCAATTAAAAGGTCACAAGCAGACTATTTATAAACGTTATCAAACAAGAAAAAAAGAGCTTACATTCTATCCAAGAAAAATAACCTTCACTACAAAATCCAAGACATAGGAATATATATATATATATATATATATATATAATAACGCTACTGCCTCAGCACAAATGACATCATGAGATGTCAGAAAGAACTTCTCAATGTTTCAGAAAGAAACAAGCTGATTCAATGGGTCCGTTTGAATTGAACTTATTTTTGCTGAAACTGAAAACACTGTAACAAAATAATTTTTAAATGTGTGAATAATATCGTGGGACCCATTTTTAATGAAAAAGTTGCTGAAAAGTGGAATTTGTGGGTCTGTGAACAGTGCATAGATGCACTGTTCACAGTTGACTTGGTCAAATAGTGCGGCTGGGAAAAAAAAAAAAAAAATAGAAAACGCAGATGCAGCTATAATTCGAATCCAAACGGGCACAATATCTTCAACCAATGGCACAATGATATGGTGCTTGATGAAAGCATATAATTTGTATGCAAGCATATCTTAATCGTATATTAATCGAGATGGACCACATGTATTATTCTTCACCATTCTATACACCATAAATAAACATGAGGAGGTTCCTATGCCTTTATACAATTTTAGTACTTATCATAAAAGGGCTGTAGGCAATTGTCCAAAACTTGAAATTGGGTTTGAATATGCCTTTTAGCCCAAGTCAGCCCTAGTAGTTTAGACCAAGTGACAATGTGATTACCAATTAACTAGATAATTGGTATCAAACCAAAAGACCTAAAAAAATCAATGCATACAATTATTTATGACAATGATGATGATGATAAAATACCACTATAATAATGTAACCAAAATGATATATTATACAAAAAGTCCTGTACTAAGAACCAAATACAACAAGAAAACAAATATGCCATAGGAGAAGATAATGGTATAGATTTCCTAGAAGCAATCATTTTAAAAAATACGGAGGAAAGAAAAAAAAAATCATCACCTGGCTTAAAAATTTCATCACCTCTTTGAATCTATCATCATCAAGTCACCCAAACTTTGTAACACGACAAAGTAGTTGGATTGGGGATCCAACCACAAATGGCTCCAAGTCAGGACCTCGGTTGCCAGATAGTTTATATGATAGTTTCCTTCAGAGAAAGTGCAGTTCGGTCAAGTTTGGAAATAATCAAGAGATGTGGTCAAAAGAAACAATTTATGAAAACGGTGACCATCAATGTTAGTTGAAAGTCATCCACTCTCACAAATATTAAAGGTGAAACCCAAAAACTTACCAAATTTCTGCTTCTGCTTCATTTATTACTATTTTTGGTAATATTAACCTTTAATGAGGTTTTGACAAATAAAATACAGCAATTAACATTGTGAATGGTAAAATTAACTGACAGACATCATTACTTCAAAAACTTAATAGAACAGAGACAAGAAAAGTCTCATCTAGATTCTGGAGGATAACTCAGAATATCCATGTTCCATAATTCCATAGGCATAGCCAACACAGAAGTAATCTCACCATCTATTTTCTGATTTTTTTTTTCCCAATCTTATAATGAAATATTTAAAAGCACAGAAGCTAAAACAAAGTAAAATTTTATCTAAAAGTACCACTAAAAGAGAAAAGTAACTATATTACCAGTTATAGAACCAGAAAAACTAAGCACATTCCACTAGATGAAAAGTAACTTCATCCACTTGCGTTTTTTTTTTTTCTTCATCATCTAAATTTATCAAACTTGTTAACTTTTTCTTAACAGTAAATGAATCTTAAACCAATAAATCTTAAACAATTTACTTAACAAATATATTAACACATATAATTAATTTCTAATTAAAATTCACGATAGTTATTAAATTCAGCACACAAAAAACCAATGAATCTTAAACCAACTATAGAACTTTAACCGACTAATTGAGATTGACTATATGTATTCTTCGTCACCATTCTATCCTATATGGTTGGGTTAATTGACCATAATATCGATTTTCATTAACCAACAACATAAATCGACAATACGGTTGATAAAGCCAACAATATAGTTTTCATTATCTCGAGTCGAAACTTTACATGGATGCTGCCTACCATCAATCTTAACCTCCGCTGGCTTCATCTCTTTCCCTACAAACCCACTCAAAATCAATCACATAATAAAACAACAAAAACACTTTCTCTCATACAGAAATTTATACATACACATGGTGTACTAGATAAAAAAGGGGAAAATAAAGAAATACCGAGCAGTGTCATCGGGAATATTATCATTGTTTTTGATGATAATCGATGGCTTCGCTTCTCCTACTTCTATACAGTAAACTAATCAACATTTACCCTAAAAAAATTCAAAAATATTTATAGAAAAAAAAAAGAGAGGAGAGAGAAAGAGAGGAGTACGGAGTGGATGAGAATCAAAATCAGTGGGGGGAATACCATCATCATCTGAGGGAGACACAATATTCTATAATTAGGGTAAATTTTGAATAATTTCTTAGAGAGAGATATATGAAGGAGTGAGTACCGAAGGAGTGCTTGGAGGAGCGGAGAGATCTTGGAGAAGACAGTAATGGCGATCGTTGAGGCTCAGTGGTGTCTTCCTGCAGCACCTTCTGTCTGCCATTTCTGAAGCAGAGAAGAAAATTTAGGAAATCTATATACTTACATTTTATCCTAAAAAGAAAATTTTGCACCAAAACAAAGATAGATATGCATTGCCATAAGTTCCTTTTCATAATTACACTACTCTTATACTTCCTCCAAAGAATTTTCAAAAAATAACACAAATATATGTCCACAAAAAACATCCAGAATAAAAAATGTTCTTGTCCTACAAGAGAACAAACTCTTGATGTGAAAAAGGTGTGGCTTTTCAATTATTTTCAGCCGAATAGTTAAAATGGATATTACAAACACAAGCATCTTATAGTTATATATTATTTTGAGATTAAGCAAATTACCGATCAACAGGAAGCAATTAAGCCAAACAGACGACATAAGGCACAACAGAAGCAGTTAAATGCATATATATTGAGTGAGCATATAGTCAAAGTCACCTGATAATTCACTTTAAAGTGGCCAGGCAGACAACAAAATGCATAATAATTATCATCATCAGCAAGACCTACCTCCAAACCAAAAGGGAACAAATTTCAGTAGGGATAAAATGATCCAAAAATAAATATAATCAATATACTATTATTTGAGTATATAGACGGGCAATAAATGTTAAATATTTAAGTAAACTTTAAAATAACCGAAAACAGCCTATGTTTTAAATTAATCAACACATTCCAGTTATATTAATGAAATCTCCCAACTCCCCATCATGATTTGGTTCACAATATGCAAAAAACAATTTTCAAGATGATAATATTGAGAGATAAAGAAAACAACTAACTTTTCTTTAACTTTTTATGGGTTAGCTATCCCAAGGCTCCTGTTGCTTTGCTAGATAAAATTTCCACAAATATTTTTTGGGAAAAGATCACTGGCTCAATAGTCTTGATGTATGTTTATGAAGTTTTAAGTAAATTCATCACATATTTTCCATTAGCTACAAAAAGGAAAATAACCAAGGAATTTATTCTTAAGAAATAAATTCCCACCAAATAAATAGCAAGAAAACAAAACAGATCCTAAAAGAAACAACAATCAAAACATCACAGTTATTGTTGGAATGGTTTGTTTGCAAGCATATAGTAAGAATGACTTCTCTAATGAAATCAACTAGTATCTCCTCACAAGCGACAAGCCTACGTCCCCCTCCCCCTACTACCCTTTCCAACCCTTCCCATTAGTGATTGGGTTTTACATGTTGGTTTTAACACGTCACATTTAAAGAAGTATAAACTATAAAATTTTAAAGCTAACTAGTTTTTTTTAAATAACATAATGATATCTTTCTAAGGAAGAACCCCTTGGACTTGCCCATTAACTTTTTTTGATAAGTTCCTTGGACTTGCCCATTAACATGAAAAGAAAGACAAGGAAACAGCACCAGTGTGCTGGAGGTGCATCTAAATTATGTAAAAGTAGAACAATCAAGAAGATCCAACAAACTAGAGAAGGAATGACCACCCATAGTAGCCATCCAATCATATAAAGTGCACAGAAAAAATCAACTTCACTACCACCATAGGTTGTTCAATGGCTTTGAATGTCCGGTAATTCCTTTCCTACCAAATGATCCATTTGACACAAAGATGGAAAAGTTGGAAATGCACTGTCATCATAAAGCCAACTTGTCAAGCGTCAACAAAATTAAAAGGATTCAAAAATTGTAACAAGCCAACAATATGATTGAAAACATTGTGGTCAATTCAAAATGGGATTTAAATTGTGACATGAATCATCTGTGAATACCTTATTTAGGCATACCACCATGTAATAGTAAATGGGATTTAAAATGTCTAAAATACTAGTCCCAACAAATTAACAACCAAAGTTTAATTGAATATCAGAAAAACTATAATAATGAAAGTAAAGTTAGATACTGCAACAGGATACAGCGAAAAGTACATCCCTCTCCAGGACAGCTTCAAAATAATTATTAAGAAAAAGGTTAATTTACAAAAGGGATATAATAAATACAAACCTCTTTCGAAAAATGGCTTTAAGTGATTGCATAATAATCAAAAAATATTTAAAGTATGAAGGGATTCTAAATAACTGGCCTCCAAGAAATTGGAATCTGTACACCACAAGGCAACAATAGTTTTAACTAAAAAGTACCAAAATAGAAAAAACACAAAAGGCTAATGAGTTATATCAAGATCGTTTGCCTCAAAAAAGTTAAATGTACTAGTACCTTACCAATCTCATCTGAATTTCCTCAAATGATGTCCCCATTAAATCAAATGATAAAACATTAAAGGATACTGAAAAGCCAATGAATGCAACTGGATTCCAACCTTTTTTTTTGGGTGGGAGGGGGGGAGGGGTTCAACAAAAAAAATTGATACTACAATCAAATAAAAGTTTGTAAAGAAAAAAAAAAGTAAAGATACCATTCTAACATAAAAATCAGTGTATTACCATCATTTTTAAGTTGGTGCAGTGAAGTTAGAAATACCTGAAAACTTGAAAAACAGACTGATCCTTGAAAGAAATAGCTATCTTATGTTGAAGCATAGAAGGCAATCCACAATTGGCTTGACAATTGATGAACCAAGATGACATATTTGTAATCAAAACATTTATAACAAGAAGAAACACAAGCTGCTTGTTCCACAGATAACAAGAAGAAACGTTCAGAGTCAAATGGAACTCTGCCTGTGTGATGCTTAGTGTCCTAATCTTTATATACAGCTGGTACCAAGCCCAAAGAAAAGTGGGGGTGCAGGCAATTGATAGCTAGCATAAAACTTTGTCACAACTCACAATGCATAAATGAGAATCCTTGCACAAATGAAAGAGTGATTTAACTCAAGTTAACAAAAGAGTATAACCTTTGATATGATATAATGATAGGAAAAGATACATATAGTCAACCACAAATTATTTGGGATTAGGATTTAGTCAAGTTGAGTTGAACTGAAATTACAATAAAACGATATCTGTCAAGTGGTCTACGCAGAATATCAAGATTATAAGAACGTAAGCAACCAAAATTTATCATCGATATTATTTTCAGTAATATTAAGAACAAACTTGTCAGAGGATAGCCTAGCAATCACCTCAACACATTCATTTTACAAACTGGCTACAACTGAAAATAGAGGACATTAAGTTCCCAATTCTAGACAAAAAATTATCACATAACAAAAGATAGAACATAATAAGTTCTTTGGAAATTCAAGCATTCCTCCACTCCCAATCAGTCAAGAACAACCAACCAGCCGAAGAGACAAGGACCCAATAAATATTAGATAAGATGTAGATTGGATTGTCAAAGAAGAATCAGCCAAAAGCTGATCTGATGTAAAACCAACTCCTTTCAATAAATTTACATTGCCCAAAGCAACCTACTTGCTCAATTAAAAGATCACAGCATACTATCTATAAAGGTGGTAAAACAAGAAATGAAGAGTTTACATTCTATCCTACAAAAATAACATTCACTACAAAATCCAGGACACATGAAGAAAAAAAAAAAAAGTATATATATATATATGAATAGAAAAATAATCTTCACTACAAAATTTTAGGAGTAAGGCTTTTTTGTTTTTGTAATAATATGAATAGTAGGTTCAATGTGCAAACATATTATGCCGCTGATACACATTCCCCATATAAATGTATTCACGTGCCAAGGCTTCTAAAAGGATAGCATTCTTTGTCATTGATAGCAAATTACAAGAAGCTTCTAACTTGTGATAATCTCATGAAAAGATGAAACGATTTAGTACATTGGTGTTGCATGTTTTTTAGAAGCTCTGACATAGTGGATCATTTATTATTGCACTCTGACATTACACAGTGGATCATTCTAACAAGATTTAAATGATCAGTGATTAAATGGAAGTGAAAAAGATAACCAAAGCCACAGGAACTGGCCGCAACCAAGCAAGGTTTGCGATTCTATTCTTTATTGCACATCTTTGGGGAGGGTATTAAAAGACTCATGGTGAAGACATTAGTCCTTTAGTCTCAGGATACCCCACAAAATTGATTTGGATGGGGATGCTTCCAATGGAACTCTTATGGATATCCAGACCCATGTCATAGATAATTTTGTAACAAGATAAATGTGTGATGTAATACAAACAAGGTCAACTTTTGTTGCAAACATCAAAACTCAGAAATGGTGTTCAATAATAATCCAGAGATTAACAAATTGGCTAAATGACAGTAGCAATAACATTAATAGCAGCAGGAGAAGAATCCAGTAGTATAGCATACTGCATTAAGAATTAAAAAAAGAAGACAACTAACAAGGTAGAAATCACATCCTCTCTCTCTCTCTCTCTCTCTCTCTCTCTCTCTCTATAAACAAAAGCATCCTCACCTCCACACCTTCTTAAGAGTGGAGGAAGTGCCATTTAAGCTACAACTCAGCCACAACATACATCACACTCTTCATAACAAAGAAATAGATACTAGTAAATGATACATTATCTTTCAAGAATGGATAATATGAAAAATGATCACCATAAAATTTAAACGATGAAAACCAAGTAAAAGTTCCAAAATGCAACAAGCACTTTTCTCTGAACTTCCTTCACATGTAAGACTCACAGTTGGTTCAACTTAATTGGAGGTAACTAAGACCAAGTGCAATACAATTTAATTAGTGTTAATCTTCAGGAAGTGTTTAGGATTAAAATTACTTACCCCAAAACAACACATACTATTTCTATTATGTTTTCTAATTTGTCCCTCACATTTATATTACTCAAAACAAGTGGCAACCAGTCAAATCAGGCTATGGTCTAAGTGGGAAAACAATTATATAATCTCCAAATGTCAAGTCCAAAACTGAATCTAGTCATTCTGTACCCAAAAAGTTTATTTATAATCAGGTAATACATTATTGTAAAAGTTTGGGCTTAACTATTCCAAAAAGGAAAACTGAATTTTCATTCCGGGTATTTTACAATTCTAATGACACCTCAGAACATTTGAGTCAAACTGGCTACCACCCTAACTTTATGCAAAGACCAGGGATTAGAAGTTTCAAAATATGGATTATTAATGAGGTCAGATAACAAAATGGTAACATATACTTCATAATGTCCTACAATTGTGACTGGTCAAGCAAGTTACTTTAGACCTCATATTGATTCCTGAAGTCATATCCAGACCTCAAATAATAAGCTTTATCACACTACTAGCAGCAACAGGTGTAGATACAACTTGATATGGGCAACACATGATTAATAGACTCCACTAACGAATTGCCCGAGATATCCCCTTACAACACCAATATATGAGATAACTATTTAATATAAACTTATAACTCCCAAGCTCCAAATACAAAGATGACATGTTGAACTTTACAAAAACATGTTTAAGAAGGAAAAAAAATGGATATAAAATGCGACAATTCCACACCATAAATACTGCATTTTTAAATTCTTCTGAAAATATCTGAAAGCAAAAAAATATTTTTTTTAAAAAAGCAAACTCAGTTTAATGACAAACCTGACTGTGTAACCCACCCACTATCTGTCACATTTATAAACTGCCAAACACGAGCATAAAGTTCTGCATCAAATACTTCTTGCAATTCTGCAGTGGAATAGAGAAGCAAAAGGGCCTGATGAGATACACAATTCTCTCCTGAAAGCTATAATTGTAATCAGCAATAAAAATGTAACTTGTGGCCAGAAATTTGCAAAGTCTTGAGAACGGCAGCAACAATATGCACTATCCAAGCAAGTTTGACTTCAGCCAAAGAGAGTTGAATGTTATCTGCACCGCATTGAAGGTTCGCTCCATCCTATTCAAAGCAAATTACGTGTAATATCAAATTATTGCAGAAAGAAAGAAAAAGTGGGTAAAAGGAAGTATTCAATACAGTACCACATACAATTGCAAGATAGGCTCCATAATCTTCATTATATACATACCACAACTTTCATACTGCAATACACGCAAGAAAAGATGGTGATAAAATTATATTCATCAACAATTTTTGAAAAAATTGAAGTGTTGTTTACTTTAACCAATAACGAAATGTAAAACTTTTCATAAGTATTCCCGATGTATCTTTCCAAACCTGATTATAACCATATATATCGCGTATCATACGAGACTGACAACTATGATTATAACTATCATTCTTTGTAATTCTTTAGGCTATCTACGTATACACCATATATATACACGAGGAGGTTTCTATGCGTTAATACAATTTTATTACTTATCATAAAAGGGCTGTAGGCAATTGCCCAAAACTTGAAT
Organism: Quercus lobata; assembly: GCF_001633185.2. Lineage (NCBI taxonomy): Eukaryota > Viridiplantae > Streptophyta > Magnoliopsida > Fagales > Fagaceae > Quercus > Quercus lobata. Next base: position 12,996,670 of record NC_044911.1, on the reverse strand, counting down.
TTGGTTTCGAATGTGCCTTTTAGCCCAAGTCAGCCCTAGTAGTTTAGACCAAGAGACAATGTGATTACCAATTAGCTAGATATTTAGTATCAACCCAATAGACCCAAACAAATCAATGCATAAAATTATTTATAACGATGATGTTGACAAAATACCACTATAATAATGTAACCAAAATGTTATATTATATAGAAAGTCCTGTACTAACAACCTAACACAACGAGAAAACAAATATGCCACAGGAGAAGATAATGATATATATTTCCTAGAATCAATCATTTTTAAAAATAAGGAGGAAAGAAAAAAAAAATCAAAAAAGAAAAAGAGTTCATCACCTGGCTTAAAAAAACATGAATTCTATGATGAGACCTGATGCAAATGCACTGCAAGCAAATATTAATGATAAATATAAGAAAAAACAAACTTTTGATACACTAAACCATGATCACAAAGTGTTGGGAGTGGATCATGATTTCTATAGCACAACAAATCCATAGGAGTCACACAAGAGGAAATCAAGACTGAACATGGTGGCTCAGCATCTAAGAGCTCCTGCACCAGAGATGTTAGCAAATTAATTTTACTAAATTGGAATTGAAAGTTACAGGAGAAGCATTAGTATATACATAAAGTACAATATTACAAATAGAACTCAATTTAGAAGTTGCTTTCGGCTCAATTAACAATTTGCCAAAAAGAATAACTTGCCATGATTCACTCTATCAGCCATACCATCAGCTGAATAACATATGACATGTCCTTTTGTCTTTCTCTATTAATCTTTTTAAGTGACTAAGCATTTGCAGCAGTTGCATTACCTCAAATTCAAAATATATATGTAATAAATCATGTGTTAGATACTTCCACAACTTAAAACCATGTTATCACAAACTAACCTGACATTCTAAATCCATCATTAATATAATTAAATATTGGCCAATCTACTTTAAATGGGGAGGTTTCTCAACAAAAAAAAAAACCTGCAAAGCGGGAGAGATTATTATCAGAAGCTAGTTACATGTTGGCCCTCTCTCTAAAATGGGATGCTCAATTTATTTGTAATCTTCATCTTCTTTGAACATAGATCATAATTTTCTCAAAGACCTAGAAATGTAATGATTCGTAAATACAAATTGACTAATGGAATTGTATTGATTCATTTATAATTATTTTCAGCCTCCTTGAAGCTCCAATATCTGTTCTCTATGGACAAATGCACTTACTAATATATCCTTATCCATCTATCAATATGATTGTTTTCTCAAAAATTTAAAATATACACCCAAAGAAGTCATACCTCTAAAATGTACCTCTCTAAACCTTTGATCCAAGTGACGCAAATGCATCAACAATTATTTCAGATTTAATTCAATAATTAGCATGCATTCATATGAATCTATGAATCAGTGCTTTACTGAAATAGCAAACTATCAATATCACATCCATTGTTTATTTGTAAGAAAGACAAACAGTTTAATAACAAAATAAATAAACCGTAAAACTGGTATATGTGAGAGTTAAAGTTTCTACTAGATTAAGAATGTGCAAAAGTGTAAGTATCCAATAGTATTATGCTCAAATGTGAAAATTGCTTACTCACTATTCATTTGTATTAGAGGAGGAAGACCTCATTGGCAGAAGAGTAGAAAAATACTAAAGAAGTACACATCTATCTCAATTTGATAGGAACCACAAACCCAAGATTCGCCTTTCAATCAAAAATATGAAAATATACAAAATAAATAAATAAATATAAATATGTATACTAGAGTTCATCTAACCACCAGTTGACATGGTCAAAGGTAGTCGGGCAAGTGATATCATAAGAAATAAGAAGAAATGGCAGACCCCTTAAAAGAACATATTATGAAGACCTAAATTTCTAATCCCTTCCACTCATTTATCCTGGTAACCAATCAGAAATAAAATTAAATAAAATACTTTGCATGAGCAAGATCAAACATGCATCACTTCCAATGCTTTATCATCTAAGTTGAAGATTTAATTGAAATAATCATAAAAGCAACGCAGAGCAAGAGTAATGGCAAAATCAAATACCAAACCCAACATACCATATCGTCTCCTCAATGGAAAGATGATTATGGCGAAAATCATTAAGAAAAATAACCGTAGCCTCTCTCCAAGAGAACTATCTTAGTCCCTGAAATTTGATCTGTCCCAATGTCCCATTTGTTCTCTTGCCGAAAAGGGAGATCACGAACACTACACATACATTGTAAATGCCAACCTAGACCTTGTAAATGCCATGAGAGGCAGTCTCTTGGATCTGAGTGGGGATTTCTGTGGTTTCAAAGTGTTTATTTGAGATTTGTACAGAAGAAGATATATGGGTTTTAAGCAACAGTCAGAGATTATAATGGTGTTTGAAGCAGTGAATTGGTAAGAACGCTTCTAATGGAATTTATTTAACTTTGTAGAAGCGTTTTTAGTTTAGGCAGTGTCTTTTGGGATGACAAGTTATGTTAATAAGAAATTTTATCTATCCGTTGGATATTACACGCTTCTATTTTACAGTGGGTCTGAAACAATGAGTAGATATGTTTAATTTTAGATTTACTGAAATTGTTCGTATAATCGGCAAACCGAACAGGCACATTTGGTCAGTGTTTTTAAAAGTATAAGTGGCCTGAATTTGTATAGCCACATGGCACAAAAAGAAGTGGTCAAAGAAAAGTCAAAAGCTTCACTTATATATTATATGATATTATATTATATTATATCATATTATATTATATAGATTTTTGCAGAAAGGAAGAGAAAATGAGGAAAGGGAGTTAAAGTATACATACCACAATTTTCAAACTGCAATTCACGCAAGAAAAGATGGGGTTAAAGTCAAATTCATCAGCAATTTTTGAGAAATTTTAAGGGTAGTTTAGTTTAACCAAAAATGAAATGTAAAACTTTTCATAAGTATTCTTGATTTGAGCGTGTTTTCCAAACCTGAAATCTGCAAAGGTAAGGAACAAAATCAAGTTAATCCTGAATGAGTTCAGCATTATCAAGTGGATCCTCAAAGAGTTCATCAGAAAATTCAGACAGTAGCAGCTAAATGAAACAAAAAGTAATGTAAAAATTTACTTACTGAAAATTAAAGCATTGCATCACTGCTAAAATTATAGCTGCTATCTCACCTGCAAAGAATCAAATCTTGAAAAAATGAAACCTTCTACAACCTTGGGTGCATATTCATCCAGCAGGTTTGCTGTGTCAGGAATCAAAAACTGTATATACGTGATCAATCTTGACCACAGCCTTAAAAGGTAATAAAACGGCAGCCCACTGGTAAAAGATATCAAATTCATCAATTCAGATAAGGAATTTCATTAAATCTATCCATAATAAAATCAAATTCCATAATTTCTTCATAAAAAATACTCAAAAGTTATGGGAGATAAATAAACCTGTCAGGAACGAAGAGATTTCAACGTGAAGTCTGCTTTTTTTTTCTTTTTCCTTTTTTTTGAGAGGCAATAAGACTTTTAGTGAAAAAATTGAACATCATGTTCACGATGGTGAACACTTTGAACAAGAAACATAAAGTCTGCTATTAAGCATATCAAATCAGTATAACCATCAGCATTGACGATTTCGTGTAACCATCAGTGACTGTGCTCACCAAAAAATAAGAGAAAATAAACAAAAAATATAATAGAAGTCAGAAGTCCCCCTTATAGAAATCAGACCCCACAATGGCCCAACACCCCCCCCCCCACAAAAAATTTTGTTCCAAAATTTGGAGTGATTCTAATTGTCCCCCACTGAAACGGATTTGGAAGTTTTTCTGTTCAGTTCGAAACTCCGTCATGACCCCTTGTCTATGATTTCAGGTTGTGGGAGCTTTATTTTCTCTTGGTGTGCATCCTACTAGAGAGTTATTTCTACTGTTGTTCTGAACTAGCTAACAGCATTTAAGACAACCATGTCTCTCACTAGAAAATCTCAATGCAATAAAATGTCCCCCCCAACAGCAGTGCATTAAATATGACATGTCTATTCCCACTACAACTCATAAAGGAGAATCCCCAATTTCTGCTTTCCCCTCATCGTCATTCAGTTTATACACCCTTGTAACTACCTGAATGAAACCATCCTCAATCTTGAACAAACAAAAAATAGAATCAGCTACATATCCTCCTTCATGCTTTACCCCTCCTCATCCCAAGACAAAAGCACCCTTCTAAAAGTTCAATAGTATAAAATACATCCAGCCCAAAAAACAGAGCTCCCCATAAGCTCTGGATGAATAATTGGTTAATGGACTAACCATATCCCTCACTTTAAGTAACATGTGAACCCTAAATATTAACGGCATTATTGGTCACTCTAAAAGTCCACATTGTGGCAACATCTCCAACAAAATCCTCCTCCAGCAACTAAAGGGCTCATTTCTTATGATTCACTACCCAGCACTTCCTTTGTTTCTGTTGCATAAGACATTATGACCAACATCTTCCTTTAAGGGTTGTAAATCAGTGCCAACTTCATAATTACCTCTGGCAACAAGGAATGTAACCTGTTATGAATGTGTATAAGTGAAGAATAAATTTGTAATACAAATTACTCACCTCTTAAGTATATGTATTTAGATCAGATAGCATTTCCTAGTGTTTTTCAAAGACATTCAAGGTTCGAATCTCCCCTCCCCATTTAAAATGTATCCAAAAAAATTGATACATGTGTGTTTGGGTAAATTAATTAAACCTAAACGCATTTCCCAAAGCACAACATTGTATCAGAGAACTAAAGCCCCCTTTCACAGCCAACACCATAACTTCCCTGTGACTTCGGTGTTATCCAACTCCAACAACAACATCATTTCTCTTCCTAGGCTTCAGTGACCACACTCACACACAGACCTAGTTATTTATACCCTCTCTAACGTCAACATCACAACCACCACTCACATGACCCAAGCAGAGTCGAATTGGATCAAGATTGGTAAGACGACTAAATTGTGAGAGTCCCTACACCTCAGATCAATGTCAACAGCGTGAACAAACCCCAAAAACAGGCACTAACTTCCGCCAACAAGCCCTTTCTCAAAAAAAAAAAAAAACTTCCGCCAACAAGCCAAAAAGGCACTTAAGTATTAGGAACATCATTCCAGTTCTTTTATTTATAAAAACCACATACACAGTCAATCAGTCTTAAATCCACACTCATTTTTCCTTCTACAATTAACAATGCTATAAATTTCTTACAACTAACATTGTTCCACTGATTTTCACTCAAGAAAGCTTGAAAACAATAATTAGGTTCTACAACCACCCTTTCAACTGAAAACTTTACTACAATGCTGGGTCAAGAATTGTCTCAGGGAAAATTTTAGAAAGGAAACTAGGTCAATTGTAGAGACCAGATATAGGCAATATGGTTCTGATATAGTCCATCCAATTAACATAACAATAAGCCCCACCATAGTATAGGCTGTCCATCAAGCAAATTTTTAATAACTCACATAACACTGTCCATCCAAATGGCATTTCGAGTAAAACATTTAGGAAATCTATATACTTACATTTTATCTTAAGAAGAAAACTTTGCACCAAAACGAAGATAGATACACATCACCATAAGTTCCTTTTCATGATTACACTACTCTTATACTTCCTCCAAAAAAATTTCAAAAACTAACACAAATATATGTCGATGAAATACAACATCTAGAATAAAAAAATGTTCTTGTGCTACAAGAGAACAAAATATCTTATAAACACAAGTATCTTATAGTTATATTTTATTTTGAGATTAAGCAAATTACCAATCAACAGGAAGCAATTAAGCCAAACAGACGACATAAGGCACAACAGAAGCAGTTGAATGCATATATTGAGTGAGCATATAGTCAAAGCCACCTGATAATTCACTTTAAAGTGGCCAAGCAGATGACAAAATGCATGATAATTATCATCATCAGCAAGACCTGCCTCCAAACCAAATGGGAACAAATTTCAGTGGGGATAAAATGATCCATAAATAAATATAATCAAAATACTATTATTTTAGTATATAGACAGGCAATACATATTAAATATTTAAGTAAATTTTAAAATGACCGAAAACGGCCTATGTGTTAAAGTAATCAACACGATCCAGTTATGTAATTGAATTCTCCCAACTCCCCATCATGATTTGGTTTACAATGTGCAAAAACTTTGACAATTACAATTTTCAAGATGATAATATTGAGAGATAAATAAAACAACTAATTTTTCTTTAAATTTTAATGGGTTAGCTTTCCCAAGGCTCCTGTTGCTTTGCTAGATAAAATTTCCAGAAATATTTTTTTGGGAAAAGATCACTGGCTCAATAGTCTTGACATATGTTTATGAAGCTTTACGTAAATTCATCACATATTTTCCATTAGCTACAAAAAGGAAAATAACCAAGGAATTTATTCTTAAGAAATAAATTTCCACCAAATAAATAGCAAGGAAACAACAATCAAAACATCATGGTTATTATTGGAATGGTTTGTCTGCAAGCATACAGTAAGACAGACTTCTCTAATGAAATCAACAAGTATCTCCTCACAAGCAACAAGCCTAAATCCCCCTCCCCCTACTACCCTTTCCAACCCTTCCCATGAGAGTTTACACGTTGGTTTTAAATCATCACATTTATAGAAGTCTAAACTATATAATTTTTAAGCTAACTAGTTTTTTTTAAATAACATAATGATATCTTTCTAAGGAAGAACCCCTTGGACTTGCCCATTAACATGAAAAGAAAGACAAGGAAACAGTACCAGTGTGCTGGAGGTGCATCTAAATTATGTAAAAGTAGACCAATCAAGAAGATCCAACAAACTAGAGAAGGAATGACTACCCATAGTAACCATCCAATCATACAAAGTGCGCAGAAAAAATCAACTTCACTACCACCAAAGGTTGTTCAATGGCTTTGAATGTCCGGTAATTCCTTTCCTTCCAAATGAACCATTTGACACAAAGATGGAAAAGTTGGAAATGCACTTTCGTCAAAAAGCCAACTTGTCACGCGTCAACAAAATTAAAAGAAGGATTCAAAAATTGTAACAAGCCAATAGTATGAGTAAAAACATTGTGGTCAATTCAAAATGGGATTTAAATTGTGACAAGAATCATCTGTGAATACCTTATTCAGGCATACCACTATGTAATAGCAAATGGGATTTAAAATGTCTAAAATATAAGTCCCAACAAATTAACAACAACCAAAGTTAATTGCAGATCAGAAAAAGTATAATGATGAAAGTAAAGTTAGATGCTGCAATAAAGAACATATCTCTCCAGGACAGCTTTAAAAAAATTATTAAGAAAAAAGTTAATTTAAAAAAGGGATATAATAAATACAAACCTCTTTCAAAAAATGGCTTTAAGTGATTGCATAATAATCAAAAATATTTGAAGTGTTGAGGAATCCTAAATAACTGGCCTCCAAGAAATTGGAATCCATACACCACAAGGCAACAATAGTTTTAACTAAAAAGTACCAAAATAGAAAAAACATAAAAGGTAATGAGTTATATTAAGATCGTTTGCCTCAAAAAAAGTTAAATATACCAGTACCATACCAATCTCATATGACTTTCATCAAACGATGTCCCCATTAAATCAAATACTAAAACATTAAAGGATACTGAAAGAGCCAGTTCCTGCAACTTGCTTCCAACCTTTTTTTTGGTTGGGGGGGGGGGGGGGGGGGGTGTGTTTGTCAACAAAAAAAAATTGATACTACAATCAAATAAGCTGGTGCGGTGAAGTTAGAGACATCTGGAAAACTTGAAAAACTAAATGATCCTTGAAAGAAATAGCTATCTTATGTTGAAGCATAGAAGGCAATCCAAAAATGGGCTGACAATTGATGAACCAAGATGAAATATTTGTAATCAAAACATTGACCAAGAATCTTTATCTATTATGGAAAAAAGAAGAAAATTTTAACTAAAAGACTTTATATTAAAAACCCGATCAGCAATTTCATCCATGACCCCTAATTAAATAGAAACACAAGCTACTTGTTCACACAAAAAGACAACAAAAAGAAAAGTACAGAGTCAAATGGAACTCTGCCTGTGTGATGCTTAGTGTCCTAATCTTCATATACAGCTGGTGCCAAGCCCAAAGAAAAGTGGTGGGTGCTGTAAATTGATAGCTAGCATAAAACTTAGTCACAACTCACAATGCATGAAAGAGAATCCTTGCACAAATTAGAGTGATTTAACTCAGGTTAACAAGAGAGTATAACCTTTGATACAATATAATGATAAGAAAAGATACATATAGTCAACCATAATTTAATTGGCATTTAGACTTAGCCAAGTTGAGTTCAATTGAAATTACAATAAATGACAATCTGTCAAATGGTATAAACAGAATACCAAAACTATAAGCATGTAAGCAACCAAAATTCATCTTCATTATTATTTTAAGTAATATTAAGAACAAACTTGTCAAAGTACAGCCCAGCTATCACCTCAACACGTTCATTTTACAAACTGGCTACAACTGACATAAAGGACATTAAGTTCCCAATTCTAGACAAAAAATTATCACATAACAGAAGATAAAAAGAATCAGTTCTTTGGAAATTCAAGAATTCCTCCACTCCAAATCAGTTAAGAACAGCCATCCAGCCAAAAAGACAATTACCCAATAAATATCAGATAAGAAGCAGACTGGATTGTCGAAGACGAATCGGCCAAAACAGGATCTGATCTGACATAAAACCAACTCCTTTCAATAATTTTACATTGCTCAAAGCAACCCACTTCCTCAATTAAAAGATCACAAGCAGACTATTTATAAACATTGCCAAACAAGAAATAAAGAATTTACATTTTATCCAAGAAAAATAACCTTCACTACAAAATCCAAGACACAGGAAAAAAAAAATATATATATATATATATATATAAAATAACGCTACTGCCTCGGCACAAATGACATCATGAGATGTCAGAAAGAACTTCTCCATGTTTCAGAAAGAAACAAGCTGATTCAATATCTTCAAACCAATGGCACAATGATATGGTGCTTGATGAAAGCATATAATTTGTAAGCAAGCATATCTTAATCATATATTCTTCTTCACCATTCTATACACCATAAATATACCTGAGGATGTTCCCATGCTTTAATACAATTTTATTACTTGTCATAAAAGGGCTGTAGGCAATTGTCCAAAACTTGAATTTGGGTTTGAATATGCCTTTTAGCCCAAGTCAGCCCTAGTAGTTTAGACCCAGAGACAATGTGATTACCAATTACCTAGATAATTGGTATCAACCAAAAAGACCTAAACAAATCAATGCATACAATTATTTATGACGATGATGATGATGACAAAATACCACTATAATAATGTAACCAAAATGTTATATTATATAAAAAGTCCTGTACTAACAACCTAACACAACGAGAAAACTAATATGCCACAGGAGAAGATAATGGTATATATTTCCTAGAAGCAATCAATTTAAAAAAAATAAAGAGGAAAGAAAAAAAAAAAACAAAAACAAAAACAAAAATCAAGAAAGGAAAAAAAAATCATCAACTGGCTTAAAAAGTTCATCGCCTCTTTGAATATATCATCATCAAGCCACCCAAACTTTGTAGCACGACAAAGTAGTTGGATTAGGGATCCAACCACAAAAGGCTCCAAGTCAGGTCCTCTGGTTGCCAGATAGTTTATATGATAGTTTCCTTCAGAGAAAGTGCAGTTCGGTCAAGCTTGGAAATAATCAAGAGACGTGGTCAAAAGAAACAATTTATGACAATGGTGACTGTCAATGTTAGTTGAAAGTCATCCACTCTCACAAATATTAAAGGTAAAACCCAAAAACTTACCAAATTTCTGCTTCTGCCTCATTTATTACTATTTTTGGTAATATTAACCTTTAATGAGGCCTTGAATAATAAAATACAGCAATTAAATATTGTGAATTGAAAAATTAACCGACAGACATCATTACTTCAAAAACTTAATAGAACAGAGACAAGAAAAGTCTCGTCTAGAGGATAACTGAGAATATCCATGTTCCATAATTCCATAGGCACAGCCAATACAGAAGTAATCTCACAGCCTTATAAAGAAACTATTTAAAAGCACAGAAAATAAAACAAAGTAATATCTTACCTAAAAGTACCACTAAAAGAGAAAAGTAACTATATTACCAGTTATAAAACCAGAAAAACTAGATAACTCCCCTTATATAGTCTTCATCCACTTTCGTTTTTTTTTTTTCTTTTTCTTCATTATCTAAATTTATCAAACTTGTAAACTTTTTCTAAATTTAATGAATCTTAACCTATTTACGTAACAAGTAAATTAACACATATAATCTCTAATTAAAATTCAAAATAGGTATTAAATTCTGCAGACAAAAAACCAATGAATCTTAAACCAACTATAGAACTTTAACCGACTAATTGAGATTGAGCACATGTGTTCTTCTTCACCATTCTATCCTATATAGTTGGGTTAATCGACCGTAATGTCGATTTTCATTAACCAACAACAAAAATCGACAATACGGTCGATAAAGCCAACCATATAGTTTTCAATATCTCGAGTCGAAACTTTTCACGGGAATATTGTCATGGTCTTCGATGACAATCGATGGCTTCGCTTCTCCTACTTCTATACAGTAAACTAATCAACATTTACCCTAAAAAATTTCAAAAATATTTATGGAAAAAAAAGAGTGAGGAGAGAGGGAGATAGGAGTACGGAGTGGAGGAGAATCGAAATCGGTGATCCCTGAGAAATTGGGGAATACCATCATCGTCTGCGGGAGACGCAGTATTCAATAATTAGGGTAAAATTTTGAATAATTTCTTAGAGAGAGATATAAATGAAGGAATGAGTACCGAAAGAGTGCTTGGAGGAGCGGAGAGGTCTTGGAGAAGACGGTAATGGCATAGTTGAGGCTCAGTGGTGTCTTCCTGCTGCGCCTTCTGTCCACCATTTCTGAAGCAGAGAAGAGAGCGAAGGAATATAAAAGCAAATTTTGTGTGTCTTTTTCTTTTGAAAATGTACTTTCTGACGGGGGTTACTTATACTAGTTTTTTTTTTTTTTTTTTTCCTGAGAACTTTTTGTTGCTGGTGCTAAGAATACTTGTACCTTCAAAAATTTTGAAAAATAAAAAGAGGGGGAAAAGTTTTCAAAAACTATACATTAAAATTTAAAATAAAAAATAAAAAAAAACTCTTCTATATTTTCTATACCTCATCAAAAAAGCTAAAAATTAAAAGGGATAATTACATTCTCTTTCTTTGGAATCTGAGGAATAATATTTCATCTTAAACTTGAAGAGAAAAAACATTAACCTTCTTTGAAATTTGAAAAAATTAACACTCCCCCTTTTTTGTTTATATTAGTAATCAAATATTCTAAATTTTTATAAGAATTTCCTAATAAAAGTTTCATCATATTTAGTAAAAAAATAACTGAGAAATTTAGAAAAAAAATTCAAAATTTATCAAGTATCAAACACTTGTAACGGCAAATCTTTCCAAAACATGTTGAAAAAAGAAAATTTCACTTTCAATATTTTAAAATATAAATTATTTAAAAATTTAAAAAAAATAATTTTAATTATAAAATAAGATAATTTTAGAAATCTGCCCTTAAACAAAGGGCTAATTAGTACATAACATTTTTAATATTAATTTAATAAAATTTTGTCAAGTGAATGTCTAGGGGAAAGTGTTTTTCCCTTCAAGTTTGAAGTGGAATGTCATTTCCCCCCAAATCTTAAGGGAGGGAATGTAATTACCCCAAAGCTAAATAATGTATTCTTTTTTTATACTTCACCCAAAAACAAAACAAAAAAGATAATAGGTGCTCAGAAGAGCTTGCTACAATTTTCAATTACAAAAATTTTGAGAGGTGTGATGATATTTATATAAAAAAAATAAAAAATAAAATTATTTCACCCACAAATGCATAAATCTAATCACACTTCTAGATTTTTGTGTGATTAAAGTGTAGCAACTTCGAATAATGATGATTAAAAACTATTGTAAAGTTAAAAAATAAGTAAATAAAAATAAAAAGTAGAAAAGCCGCTGAGCACGTGCTATCTTTTTTGTTTTTCGGTAAAGTATAGAAAAAGAATAAATCATTTAAAATGATTCGTGTATCCAAATTTTTATTTACACCTCTTTCTTTAATTAGTTATTAATTTAAAAAAAAAAAGATAATTCAAATTTATTTATGAGAGTTATCAACTTACTTTTAATCTTAAAATTTATTCACTTACTACACATTCATAACAAAAGTTAATAAGAGCTTAAATTTGAGATTTAGCAAGATTTGCAACTACCTTTGAAATAATTAAAATAAAATAAAATAACTGTATGTAACATTTTTTGTGTGATAATAATTAGTAATTATCAGAAAACAATAAGTTGAATTCCATGTATAATTACACAAATGATAAATATAGTTTCTTTTACAAAACAGATCTTTAACAATAATTTCTTAGATAACAACCACATCATGTGAGACTTGAATCATACAATAATTTTTGTAAAGTCTCTTATTCTCCAACAAAATTATGGATACGTCAACCTAAAAAAAAATTAGGGGAAAGAGCAAACTTTAAATGGAAACATGTTGGTAATTGCAAACTTTGTGTTTGAATGAAATGCTACGACTTAAAAAAAAAAATACTTAGCGTTAATCATTTTTAAAACCCAAAGTTATCTTTATTTTTTAAAAAAAAATTAAAAAAAAAAAGTAAGTAAAAGAGTAAACTTTTGGAAAAACTTTGGTGAGAGTTTGTATTTGAATATCTTATTAAAAAAAATAGTTTGTGTTTGAATGAAAAGTTTGTGATTTTTATTAAAAAAACAAAAAAAAATACAAATATATCAACAAAAAAAAAAAAAAAGGAAAAGATATGATATGAGATGATATGAGATGGTAGGGTTTATAACTAAATATATATATATATATATATGAGGGTATTTTAGTACTTAAGTATATAACCAGGACGGGTCGAGTCGGGTTCAAGCCTGATTTTTATTAAAACCCAGACCCGTTTCGGGTTTTAAAAAAAAAAAAACCCAAACCCAACCCTATTCTTTATCGAACCGGGTAAAACCCAACCCATTAGGGTTAGGTCAGGCCAAGTACCCAAGGGTCAAGCAAAAATTGTCATCCCTATAAAAAGGGAAAATATTTTCCTACAGTCGTTTAGATCTAGACAAATATTCACAATTGATAGACACCATTTACAAAATATGAATATTATATGATGTTCGAGCCTATTGTGAATGGTTTATTAAAAGGGAAAAATATTTTCTTACATTTGTCTAGACAAATATTTGTCCACAATATATATATATATATATATATATATATATATGCTAAATGGGAGTTAAAAAAAAAAATTTGTGTTTATTACACACAAATTATTTTACACGACCAAAAAAACAATCAAAATCGTTACTTTAAGTTATGGTTTAGTTTTTTTTTAGTTGTGTGTAAAACAATTTGTGTGATAAGTATTAATTATTGGTAAATAAAAATTAAAAAAAAAAGTAGATTATTGTCTATAAATTTGACTATTAGGTTTTTTTTTTTTTTTTTTTTTTCATCAAAAGGCTTTGACTAGTGGGTATTCTTTTTCATCGTAATATAAGCCAATATGTTTTGTGACCAAAAGAAAAAAAAAAATATATATATATATATATATATATATATGTAAGTTAACTAATTAAGAGTACTAACAAAGAAGCATGTAATTTGAAGAAAAAACAAACAAACAAAGATGCATGTAATTTAATTGAGCTACTTTATTAAATAGAGAGCGTATAAAACCTACGAACTACAAATTCGTAGATATCATTACACAATGATGTGCTTATTCTAGCTAGTCACCCATTATCTCTATCTACAATGATAGAGCTAGCAGTGACCCTTATATTATCATCATAGGTGCTGCGTGCACATGCATGCATGGCTACCTCTCTCTAGAACCAGCGTGAGCGCCTCATTTCAATGTCACAGCGCTGGGGGCTGAGGTTGCATTCATTAGGCAAGTTCTCAGCCATCTGCATCATCTCCCTGATCAATTCCTGACCCCGGAATTGACCCCTCTGCTGCCTCATCATCTCGTTCAACCCTTCACATCGGCAATCCCCCTGTCCATCAGCTGATGGCAGCACTGCTCCTTTTGCTGCTTGTCGCAGAAAGTAGTAGTGTCCTCAAATCGCCCTGACTGGCTTTGTATTAATATAATAAATTTAAGTTATTATTACAACAAAAAGCAATCTAGAGATGCAATAGTATATAAATTATATACCTCTATTTTTTTTTTTTTTTGCAATAATACTTGTTGAGTTGTTGTATTATGTCTTTTTTTCTTGTAATACAGTTAAGTTAATACTTAATCCATATGAGACACTAAGATTATAACAAAATGGTAGTTAACCTCAATATGTTTGGTCCGGGCATGAAGGTGGAGTTCAAAATTTAAAGGTGAAGACCCTCATGAGGGTCTTCATCTAGGATAGATTCTATAAAGCCAATCAATTTTCAAGCTCTACAACACTCTAAACCATCAATAGGTCCAAATAATTTCCTTTCACTTGGAAGATGAGCCACTTATTTGGTATCAAGATGGGAAGGAGTTCGGACTATTAGAAATATGGGAGGCTTTTGTCTGAGCTTTACGAGCTCATTTTAGTATTATTGCATATGACAATATATCAAGTCTCTTTATTCAAGAATTTTTGTTGTTTTCCCTCATATGTGTTTGGTTGGAGGGATGGAAAAATAGAAAGATGAAAAATTCTTTTATTTGATTGAGGAAAAAAGTGGGAGAATAGAAAATAAAGTTTGTATAAATTTACACTCATGCCCCTATTAGATAAAAAAATTGCACATTATATTTTTATTTAAAAATTGTATATAGAAGGACACTTCATTAAAAAAAGAAAAAAAAATTAAAAAAAAAAAAAAGAGAGAAGAAGATAGCACAAGAAACCCAAAACAAATGAGGGAAAAATGATGAAAAAAAAGATAAGTAACAAATGAGAAAAAATGAACACACAAAAAAAAAAAAAAAAAAAAAATGTGAAAGGAAATAAATGATGAACGCAAAAAAAAAAAAAAAAAAAAAAAAAAAAAAAAAGACTGGACATGAAGAACTGAAGAAGTAACAGAAGGAACAAAACAAAAACAAAAACAAAAACCGTATAAGAAATAATGGGAGAAAAAAGACAAATCAAATGAAAAAAATGACAAAAACCACCACACTTTTTAAACATTAGAGGATCGGGGGACATTTTTGTCCAAGCATTTTGTTCCGACTTTTCTCTCCATTCTAGAGAGATCAATCTTTGGTTGCCCGGAGAGAAAATAGTCAAGCCCCACCGTTTTTGCTCTCCCCTTTCCCTTCCAACCAACCACCACTCCTATCTATTTTCTCTCATCTTTTTTCCATTATCTCTAAATTAAATCCACCCAAACAAACATAGCTTAAAGGTGGAACAGTTTGAGTTCCAAGGGCAACTTTAATCTAAATGAGTTCATGGATTGGATTAGGTTTGAGTCTTAGGGTCCGTTTGGTTAAAGGAGTAGAAAAGTGAGAGGATAGAAAATTGACAGAAACTAGAAAAATGGAAGAATAAAAAATATTTACTTTTCTCTTATTTGTGTTTGGTTGGAAGGATGAAAAAGTGGAGAGATGAAAAACTTATTCATTTGGTTGAAAAGAAAAATGAAAGGTGGAAAATAAAGTTAGTATAAATTTACAATTTTGTCTCCCATTAAATAAAACAAAAAAGTAACACTTGTTTTATTAAAAAAATTGTGTATGGGAACTTCAATTTTTTTTTTTTTAAAAAAAAAATAGCTCAAGCCAAAGAAAGATGAGCACAATTTAAAAAAAAAAAAGAAAAAAAAAAAAAAAAGAATAAAGGAACAAAAAAAAAAGGGAAACTTGAGGAGACACAAAGTCACAATAACAAAAATCTAAGGAAAAAGGAAAAAAAAAATGGCAAGAACGACACCCAAAAATACACATGGGCATTTTGGTCAACTCAAACATTAAGCTTTTCTCTCCCAAGTTTTCTTTCCATTTTGGAAAGAAAACATTTTGGTGGCCCAAAGAGAAAACACCCATGCTTCAAAACTTTTTTTTCCTCTCCCCTCCCAACCAAACAAATTAAACCACTAAAAATATTAATGCTATCTTTCCACTTTTTTTTCTCCTCAATTTTCCATCCTCCCTAAAGGTAAATATCTAATATTTTATTTAAGGGTAAATACTAGTGCACACAATACTCTACACACTCTTGCACACACTTTTAAAATGTCTTGAAATTAATACATATACAATCTTAAATAAAAAAAATTAAAAAAAAACCTATGTTTTTATTTTGAGAATGTAATTTATAAGTGGATAAAAGAATTTGAAAATTAATAGGAGAGTCTTTTTTTTAGTGGTCCTATTTTGTAAAAAAAAAAAAAACTGTGTTTTATTTATTTATTTTATATATATATATATAATTTTTATTTTGAAATTTTAATTTATAAGTGAATAAATCAATTTGAAAATTAATAGGAGAGTGGTCCTATTTTTTAGACAATATTTTAGTGGGAGTTAGAATTGCTTTTTTATCAGATTGTTCTTTAATTTTGTCTCTACTTAAACATAGGGGTGTATGGACATTTTTGAACTAAAAAAATGAGGAATCCAAATAGGAGAAGCGTATAGATAAAATCGCGATGCAATTGAAGATGCATTTTAAAAGTAATGTATGTGAGAGTGTACATAATACGATGTGTATATAATAAACACTTCCCTTTTTCGATTTCAATGTATTTTAAGAGTAATGTATGTAAGAGTGTACATCATAGGATGTGTATAAAAAATACTACAAGATATGTATAAAAAATACTACATTTTTTCAATTTCAGTGCATTTTAGGAGTAATGTACATGAGTGTACATAGGATGTGTATTATACACATAACTTTTTCTCTTTTTTATTTATTTAATGTAATGACTTAAAAAACCTATTTTGGGATGGACTGTGATTTTCTCACATCCCAATTTCTACACACTATATATAATCACACATCCCAATTTATACACTCTCTGTAGAAACCACTTACAAATTCACTTACAAAAGTGTGAACAATGAGGTGAAAAATATGGAGATATGATTTCATTTTGTCAGGATACGAAATGATAATTTTCCTTTTTGGACTCTTGTTTTTGAGTAATAGGTCTTCTTTTTCATCATAAGGTGAGACACAATATGTTTTATTATTATTATTATTATTTTTTGAGTATAGAATGAAGAAAAATGCATTAGCAAGTTAACTAACTATAATATATAAGGGCTGTTATTGCATAGTCCCGGACTATGCTCTCTTCCTCTCATAAAGGTGTAGTTCTCTCACAAGGGAAATTATTGTATACTCCCGGAATATCATAAATACGTACTTCCTCCTCTCACATGAATGGTGGGTCCTACTAATTAAATTCATGGTGAGACCCACCATTTATTTGAAAGGGAGAATATGCATTTATGGTACTTCAGGAGAACCTAATAATTTTCCCTCTCACAAAGATGTAGTCCGAGACTATACAATAATTTTCCACTATATAACATATATAAAGGCATTTGATATAACAAGATTAAGCTACTAATACGTACATATATAATAATATTACAATACACACGATGATATGCTTATTCTAGCTAGTCACCCTTTTATCTCCAGCTACAATGCTAGAGCTAGCAGTGACCATTATTTTTCGTAGGTGCACATTTATGCATGCATTCATGGCCAGCTCTCTAGATCCGGGATGAGCGCATTTCTATTTCACAGCTGCGGGGCTTCATGTTGCATTCATTAGGCAAGTTCTGAGCAATCTGCATCATCTCCCTCAATTCCTGACCCTGCAACTGACCCCTCAGCTGCCTCAACATCTCGTTCAACCCATCACATCGGCAGTTCCTGCTTAGCTGCTTCAGCTGACGGCAACACTGCTGCCTTTGCTCCCTTTAGGAAGAAGTATCAAAACCCTCTGACTGCTGGCTTTGCTGCCTCAGGTACCTCTGGCAGTCGTTGAGGTATTGCTGTTCCTGAAGCTGCTGCCGGCAGTCCCCGTCGTCTTGCCTCCTGTTTTCGGTGTCGTCTTCGACGTCGGTGGTTAGGATGGTGAGTTCGGCAGTGGCTTGGGTGATGAACAAAAGGGCTACAAGGAGAGCTGCCAGGGTTGAGAGTCTGGCCAT
Source organism: Quercus lobata (assembly GCF_001633185.2). Classification (NCBI taxonomy): domain Eukaryota; kingdom Viridiplantae; phylum Streptophyta; class Magnoliopsida; order Fagales; family Fagaceae; genus Quercus; species Quercus lobata. The sequence continues at coordinate 12,978,401 of NC_044911.1, read as the reverse complement.
TGTTGGTGGGGACTTGTGGTACTATGTATAGAACGTAGTAATATAATTGGGTTGCGGTGAGAATCTAAGGAGGAAATGGTACGTATTTATTGAAGATTTTGGGGAATGCATGTAAAGTACGTGTAAGGAGGGATGGTCAGGTTGGATTTGGCATATTCGTGGGGTGGCAGTATGCGTGGTGGTTTTGGGTGCATTCATGCTTCCACGTACGGTTCTTCCATGCAACATTGCTGTTTAATCATTAGTAAGCTTTTAATTTTAATATAAAAATTCTCTTTTCTCAGTAAAAGGAAGTTATTGGGTAACGGAAAGATCTTGTTACACGATCAATAGTGTACCTTTCGTACGCATTAATTAAATCCAGAATTGCATGCATGTTATCTACAAATTTCTGTATAGATATTCACACCAAAAAAAAAAAAAAAGTGAACAGAGGAGTGTTCTCAGTGCGGTATGGTTTTGGGTCATTTTTAGTACTGTATTTTGTGGTGTGGTTTAGCTAAAATCATAACTGCACCACACCTTATTTTTGCGGTCACATGTGCGGTGCGGTGCGGTGTGGTTTAAAGTTTAGCCAAAACCATAACTACACCGCACCTCATTTTTGCGGTCACATATGTGATGCGGTGTATAAGATATAATTTTAATGATTTAAAATTGGTATATATTTTAAATTTTGTGCTTTTTCTATTCAGCCCAAAACTAATTTTTCCCTTTATTTTGGTCCAAGTTTTAAACTATTGAGCTAGTTTTTCTTTATTTTGAGCTAGCTTTCTTAATCAACACTTGCTAGGGTTATCAAACTTTTTTTTTTTTTTGAAAACTAGGGTTATTAAACTATTAATAATATATTTAATATTAAAAATAATTAAATATATTAATATATAGAGAGGGTGTGGTGCGGTGTAGTTTGTGCGGCGATGTGGTGCAGTTTGTGCGGTTTTCTTATTATAAAACCGTAAACTGCGCTACACCATGCGGTGTGGTATGGTGCGGTGCGGTGCGGTTATGCTATTTTGCAGGCGGTTTTGGTGCGATTTTTGCAGTTTATGCGGTTTGTTGAACATCCCTAAGTGACAGTGTTATTGGACAATGTACACAAATGAGTTTATGATAATCACTACGTACTCTTGGGTAATAATCACTATTCTTACGTAAAAATCCAAATCACCATAATTGTTATGGTTAATTTTTACTTTGTATTTAGATAAAAGAAAATATTAGATCTATAACAAATTTTACAAACCGTTGATGTATGAGTGGTTATTAGTAATTTGAAAAAATGATTTTATTAGTGGGTTCAAATGATAAAACTCGTAAGAATTGACTATAACAATATATAGTTTGCAGAAATGTTGTAAAATAGTGTAACTGTGGCATTACTTTTAGATAAAAGATCAAGATACAATTTTTACACTTTAAATTTGAGGTAATTATCTCTTAACTACGAAAGCTTATGCTAAGAGACTTTTAATTTAATTGGTTGACACTATTTGGTATTTTCAATGAAAACATATATCTCTTAACTATGGAAATTTGTGCCAAAAGTCTTTTAACTTAATTGGTTGGCACATGATATTTTTTATGGAAATATTCAAATTTCAAATTTCTATTCCATGTTATAACTATTGAATTATAAAAAATGAAAGTTTATAATTTAATTAGACCATAAAATTTACAACAATATGTCAATATCAATCTTAATTGATATATCATAATTAAAACAGAGGTTAAAACAGAGTATTGAACTAATTTACTTTAATTTTAATGTTAGCGACCCGCTGAAGTATCTCTTTGAAAAGCCAGCCCTCACGGGCCGTACAGCGTTCGAATCATACCCTAATTTTGTGTAAAGTGTTAATCCAATTTAAAATTATTTCTAATATATAAACTTCGGTGAAACATTTACCTTGTTTCAAATTAATTCACAAGATTAGTTGTATCTTTTTAATAGATTTTCATTATGACTTAAGTTTCATAATTTAATTGAAAAATATAATAAAAATAAAAAATTGATTTCATTGTAATCATAAGAACAAAAGAAATGCTAAGAAGTAGTAAAAACTAAATATATAATTAAGTAACGTACAAACTATCTTATATACATTTTTCTTATTAAAATAGAAAAATAAAATTTTCTTTTTTGCAACTTACTGTAGTTGTCGTAAATTCAAGCACTCCGTGATCATTGGCGGCTCCACATGGAGTTTAGGGTGGTCACAAGACCACCCTGACCTAGTAAAAAAATTAATTATTATATATAAATTTAAAAAAAAATTATGATTTTATTATCCTTAAAAATATTTGTGACCACCCTAAAATTTTTTAGGCTCAACATAATTAATTATTGGATAAAATTTGGTAACAAACTTGATTGTAGACTAAGACTATAACTCCACTCAAAATATTTTTTTTAATGTGAATTGTGACAAATTCATCATTGGATTACATTTTCTTCTTATATCCTCCATATTTGTGAAATTTCAAAAATATTAAAGATCAATAGTTGTGTCATCAATCAAATTTTTAAATTTTGAGTTTTTGTAGTCTAAAATTACAAAAAAAAAAATTTAAGTTTATGAATTAAATAGTAAATAACATCCGATTAACATGAAATTTGACATGTGTTTTAAGAACATAAAGAACATGCAATTCAACGGTTAGACTTTTAAAATATGTATAAAAGCTCGGATTTGTGTATAAACACAAAAGTTTGTTCAGACCCCCAATTAAAAATTATGGCAAGATTGCTTTTATTCTTACTTAATCAAAGTGCGGAACAAGAGTAAATGTGCGCAATGAACCGATACTACTCTAGTGTATAAACATGAACAACAAACAATAAATGTAAAGCACAAGAGTAAGGGAAGAGAGATGCAAACACAAGATAACACCAAGACGTGTTATCGAAGAGGAAACTGAAGAATTCAGCAAAAAACCTCTCAGCGACCCTCCAAGTCGAAATCGATTCACTAGAGAATAAAGTTAAAGTACACGAATAACAAAAGACCCTCCAAAGCCTAGTCTACCTAATGTACTTGAGCCCTCCAAACTTCTGCTACCAACAGACATCTCGGAGTCATATCTTCTTTAGCTTTCCGGATCCCGCAATACGCCCAATTGCATCCGCCAAGCCTCACTGGCTTCTTTTGGCAAATCCCTAAATCTTCCTAAGTTCCAAAACATTCTCTACACTCTGAAAAGGTGTGGGTTGTGTTTGGGTACAAATCTCTTCTCAAGGTATGGCAATGGGAGAGGGAATGAGAAGATACTACAATGATTTCTCATTAAGGATGAGTAACTCTCTCTCTAAAAGATGGATGTGTGTGTTGTAGAAAACCTATCTAGGATTTTTCTCCCTGAATGATCTCTCGTACTTTTGTGGGTAATGAGGGTATATATAGTATAGGTGGAGGGTAAGAAAGTCACACTTAAAATCCTCCAAACAAAATGTTTCGCAAGTATCTCAGGGGAAGACTTTACTTGCGAAAAGGACAGCCTAGCATGACTCTTCAGTTTCCAGCATATGCTTCTCACATGGCTATTTCGTGGGTAAGCCTCTAGCGAGACACTCACGAAATCCACTGATTCTTCATTTTATGCTCGATTCTTCACCAACTTAATACTAAACCCAATACAACGTAATCTCACAAAATACAAGGAAATAAATTAATGCAATTACAACACTTTTTTGTCATGAAATAAAGTCAACATAAAAAATAGTTGTAAATCATAACTTAACAATGTAGTTATGTTAATTTGTTTAGTGAGAGTTGTAATCTTAGGTCATAACTAAGTTTGTAGCAAAACTTTGTCTTTAAATTTTGGTCTCCTTAACAATATACTAAGTCATTACAAACAAAAAGAAAAATCCCAATAAATTTTTTATCTAACTAAAATTTTGAAAGAAATGTAACTTGTAAGACTTTATGTACGTGTTTGTGTGTGTGTGTGTTTTGGTCAATATATGAAGTTATCTTTTTATTAAATTTTGGTCAATAATGGCCACTCTGAAAAATATTCCTGGAGTTGCCACGGTCTGTGATGGCTCTTCAAGAAGGTTTTGAGCCAACACAGGCCTCTCTAGCAGCTATATATAATTACTAAACTCATTTATGAGGAAAACCAACGTGGTTACATTATGCATAAGCAACCCGGCCCTCCGATGTTTGCCTCTCAAGTCATATCTAAATCTACAACCTTGAGGGACTCTTCTTATCAACCAATCTCAATAGATGCTTTTTGTTATGCTCTGTTTGGATTGAAGAGGAAGAAGGGGGAGTGAAGAAGAGTAGAGTAGAATTTGTCAAAAGTTAAGCTAATTTCCTGCCAGCTCTACTCTATTCCCCTCCACTTCTCCTCTCCCTCCCCCTCAATCTAAATAGACCCTTAGTGTTATCGCTTATTGGTGTCATGGTGATCACCTTGTCTATGAGTGTCACAAGATGCACCTTAAGAACCAGTTTCATCACCCTTCATGCCTCTGAGTCATGCTAATCTTCCTCCACAGACTCCTCATCCAATTACTACAGCCCATTTGGCATTGCTATAAGAAGTATAAGTTTAATTAATTGTAGAACTTTTGCAACATAGTTATATAGAACTTTAACTAAAAATTTCTATAGTATTTTAATATTAGGCAAATTAAAGTGAAAAATACTTTAAAATTTTGAATTTATAGAGCATGAATATTGAATTACAGAGCCTTTACGAAATGTTCCAAATTTCAGCTTTAGCCTTAAGCCTTTCTACCCTTAAAAGAACTTCAGCAAAATTGCCAAACGTGTGGCAATTTTTGCTAAAAAAGCTTTTAAGGTTTTTAAGGAACTTTTTTGGTGTGCGTTACACGACCAGTCACATCCTATAGATCCAAAGCCTTAAAACAATATTCATTGTAATTTGGTAAATACTCTAAACGCTAAAGAACTTTTAGTTAGAATTCTCTAAAATAAAACCTTTGCTATTAAAATCCTATGGTTAAAGTTTTACTTTTTACCACAATACCAAATGGGGGAGCTTAGTCAAGCATTTTTCCTACTAGGTTTGGAAGGTCAAATTGATCCTTAGCGCATACACCTTTATCAAATTGGAATATAAACCCTCCACTTTTTGCAGTCTAGATTATTATCTACTAATTACTATTTGCCACATATGCTTTTTTTTTTTTTTCTCTTTTTTTATGAATCACATATATTCTTTTTTCTTTCATTATAAAATATCAACTAAAGTTTTAAATTAAAAAAAAAAAAATCAAACATATGGGAAATTATGATCAGAGAAATATAAAGTACAATACAAAAAGTTGAACAAATAATTTTTATACTCAAATTAATCATTAGTGCAGAATTAAAATCCTCTATCACACTCTTAGTGTCACACTTGATCATATTTCACAAAGGGCAAAGATTTACTGTAAACTAAGTTGTAACAACTCTTGCAAAAATGCACACATGTCAATGCCTCATATAGACACCTATCTAGGCTTATATTTAAATGAAACTTTCGTGTCAAGATTAAAATTTTCACCAAATTAGACATTGACATGTGTGTATTTTGCAGGAGTGGTTACGACTTAATTTGTAGCAAATCCTTGCCCTTTCACAAATTACAGTATACTATGTATCTTATTATTTTCATAGACTCTATAAAGGAAAAACAAAAAGACATGTAATAATAAGCTACGATTAATAGAGTATTAAGGTAAAAAACTAAGAGGGTGTCGGAATATCTTTATTCATTGGCGCATACCCCTTTGTTGGCTCTTAAAGAGAGTAAAATAGTTGTAAAGGCTTCATAGATGCCAAGAGGCTTCATAAGTTCATGTCACTAGCTATATAATTTTCCAGCAAGTGATCATATTTGAAAGGTCAACTTATTGATTCATGGCTCTTTTGTTGGCTCTTTAAAAGAGTTGAGATCTATTTTGCCGCCTCACCTGAAAGGGGTTTAACCAAATTCTAGTGAAAGTTACTAATTCACAACATAACTTTTCAAGACATGCATCTTATTAGTTATAACAATATTGCTCCATACAATAACTTTTACAATTTTTTTCTTTTCATAACTATAATCAGTGTAACATCATTTTTATCTAACTAAAAAGACTTCTTTGGAATTTTGTTTACAAAACAATATCATGAAATACTTATACAAAATGATGTGAAAATTATTCTATGAAGACACATGTAATACATAACCCTACCTCTATATAGATATTTATAATTTTAAAAAAAAATACAAATAAAAGAAACATTACATGTGATATAAAATTATAATATCACAATAATAAAATAAAATTTAAAGTGTAGAACAATATAATAAAATTTCTCAACATCATTACTAAATTTTATTTGATAATACAATCATCCAGCAGCCTCAATTTTGTTCAAACAAAGACAAATCTTACACATAAGCCAAGACTAATACTATGTAGAGAATCAAATATTATGGTTCTAGAGTTAAATTTAGAGTGAGAAAGTTTATAATTTCTCAAAAAAAAAGAGTTGTAATTTACCTTGGATAAGGTAATCTATGATGAAGGAAAGTTAAAATCTAATTTCAAATTTTGATTTAGTGTTGACTGTTGAGAATGGGAGATTGAGTGACTAAAGAACGGGAGACCTAAATACAAAAATTAAAGTTTTAAGTCTTTATAAGAAATTGATTGCTGTGGGACCCATTTGGAAAGAAAAATTATGAAAATTGCCACTTAGTTAATAAACTCATAACTTGAAAACAAACTTCTGGTGTTTCCGAAATTGGTAACTCAAAACTCAAAAAACTCAGTTTTGTTAACTAAGTGAACAAACAAAAAATCATCCAAACAATGTTTCCTTATGTGGGCCCCACGGATTTTGAGTTATGAGTTAACAAAACTGAGTTTTGTTAACTCAGTTTTGCAAAATCCAAACAAGGCCTAAATCTCCATTCTATTTATAGAGGAAGCAGATAGGCCTTATGATGAGTTTTGGATGTGTAGGAGACTCTCTAGAATGACTGGCTTAGATTTCAATTTCAAAATTTGATCAAAACTGAAATTAGAGGGAAATAAGACTAGCTAGCTAGCTAAATTTTGAAAAATCAATTTGGTTTATTCAATTGTTGATTAACACTTAAAAGTGGCATCTGGCTAAGAGCATTCTCATCAGGTGTGTTAAATGCCAAATATTTGGCATTTGACACACCAAACACCACTATTCAAGCCTCATGAGGTGTTCTATATGTGTCAAAATTTTGCAACATGCTACAGTACCGTCACAAATATAAGACGGTATGGACATCAATGCCAAAATTTTTTATTATTTGTTTATTCACTGGGTTTTCTCTCTCATATATTCACTCCGACTCTCTCTCTCTCTCTCTCTCTCTCTCTCTCACTCTCATATGAGTTCGTTCTTTTCTCTCTGCATCTGAGTTCTTCTCTCTTGCCGATCTTGTCGAAGCCGCTAATCTCGTCGCTGATCTTGTCGAAGCCGCCAATCTCGCCAGAGCCATAGTCGTCCTTAACAGCTCCCTCTTCACTCTCATTCTCTTCCTCTCTCATCCTTAAGCTGCCTGAAGCCGATCTCGCCTAAAGCCACCTCAAACCGCTGAAGCCGATCTCACCTAAAGCCACCTCAAACCATTGAAACCAATCTCGTGAAGCTGCTTGAAGCCGATCTCGCCGAATGAGCTGTGGGTTTGTTTGATTTGGGATGGGTTTTGAGGTTTGTGAATGTGGTAGGTTGTGGGTTAGTTGCGGTAGTGGTACTGTGGTTGTGGCGGCAATTTGGTGGTTGTGGTGGTGATTATTGGGTAGTTGTGGTGGTTATTTTTTGGGTTGTTGTGGATTTTTTTTTTTAAGGTGTTGTTGGTGGATGTGGGTTTGTGTCAGTGGTGGCTGTCGGTGTTATTGCGGCAGTGGTTGTTGGTGGCCATTGTTGCGGCAGTGGTGGAGGAGTTGTTGTTGTTGTTGGAGGAGTTTAATATATTATTTTAATGTGGTGTAAGTATTATTTTAATGTATAGAAGGGATGAATAAAACATCTGATAAATGAGATATTGTAAAATGATGTGGTAAAATAATAAAGTAGACTTTTGGTGTGTCAAAATGACATTTTTTTTTATAGAAGAGTTGATGAGAATGCTCTAAGTGCTCATCCAAATGCTAATCGACACTTCGATCCTAGGCCCTTACTTCGGTTTTGTCTTGAATTTGGCACTTTTCTGACCAATTAGGAGTAGTAACCTGATTTTAAATTCGATTTTTAGCCATTTTAAGACATATAATGCTATTAAATATTAAATATTTTTAAAAATAACTTTATTATTTGATTCAAAGGATAATTTTAGAAATAATCTAAAAATATTAGATTTTTTTAACATATACTAGTGTATAACCCCGTGCATATGCACAGATATATTTAAAAACAATCTCAATTACATATATATAATTTAGAATATAATTACATCTAGACTCTTCTGTTTTTGCATTCAATAATTTACTTGCCACAAAAATTAAAAAATTAGATGGAACACGTGCAAAATTGAACTCCAATTAAAATTCAATTTAGAATCTAATTGAATTTAGACTCTTTAATTTTTGCACCTAATAATTCACTTAAAACACAAATTTAAAAATTAGATGAAACACGTGCTGCAAAATTAAACTCCAGTTTAAAATTTAATTGGATTTTCTCTTAACTTTGGCTATTAATATATATATATATATATATATATGACTTATAAACTTGAATTGTTTTTAGTTATACAAAAAAAATGCCCATAAATATAAAATCATTCAAAAATTATATTTTTTATGGTTTACTTATATTGGACTCCTCGTTTTTACATTAAATTAACTCATTTGACACAAAAATTAAAAAAAAAAAAACTTGGATTAGATGGGACACATGACACAAAATTAAACTCTAATTGAAATATAATTTTTATATTGAATTAACTCATTTGGCACAAAAATTTAAAAACTTAGATTAGATGGGACACATGGCGTAAAATGAGGTTCTAATTTAATTCCAATTTGAAATCTAATTGGATTTTCTCTCAGTTTTACCTATTATTATTATTATTATTATTATTATTATTATTATTATATATACATATATATATATATATATATAGATAAATAGATGACTTGATTTAGTGCATGGATCCTCGCAATTATCTTGAGCTTAATCCACTATAATTCAACATGTCATCACTTAAAATTAATTCCCATAGGAATCAATCATAATTAATTATTTATGGTCATATGTGATCCATTCTAATCACATGGACATGTACTAGCCATTGAAATTTGATCAAGTCATAACCTTCAATCCGATGGTCTGATTAAAACTCGTGATATATTATTTTGATTGTTAGAACCTCTAAATTTTCTTTATGTGAAGAGTTTGAAGATATGCCAATTAAAATTGCAAGTTTTCCCTTGAGTTGTGAAATGACGGTTTTGCCCATGATGAAGTTCAAAGACGGTGCAAAATGGGGTGTTTGCACTAATAAGGTTTGAACCTGCAGCCTTAAGCCACTGGCCAAAGTAATGCTAATAGTCTGATGGCATTCTACACCCTTGGTGGAGTTTGTTTTTAAGATTTGATCCCGTTTTACTAAGGCTGCTTACAAGACTTGAAACTTAGCCCATCCATCAGATTCGACTCAAACTAGTGACAAGCCTAAACAGTTTCAACAAGATTGGTAGTTGGAAACATGTTTCCAACCTTCAAACTTGACATTCTCATATATTTGTCACCCCTCATTCAACAGTTCCTCTATTTAATTTAAAATCCGTAAATCCAACACTTGTGACCATAAATTTGCGATGTTAACTCCGTCTCTCCCTCCAATTAGGCTCACTCCCTTAACTTCTCTCCCTTGACAATCAATTGAAACCCTCACCCAATGAAACCATTATAATTGAACATTGCTTTGAAAATTCAGTCCAATTAAGTAGTTCGATTAAGTTGGACAACAACATATATTGTTTCCTCTACCCCGATAGATTGATTAGGTTGAGTGATGGGTCTACTTCCTATATAATCCGCGACATTTGACCAGTCTTGGTCCCTATGTTTAAATTAAATAGTATTCATATAATTTAAAGTCATGAACCAAACACTTTTGTTTCTAAGTATTTCTTCTTCTTCTTTTTCTTCTTCTTCTTTTAAAAAAAGGTTTAATTATAATTTTATTTCTCACCCTTTGCCCCTTAATTCAAAATGGTTTGTAACCTTTCGAATGTGTCCCTTTAGTCGTTACCTTTTATTATTGTGTCAAAATAATCATTGTGGTTAAGTAGTGAATGAAAAATTAATGTGGCAAATAGAGTGATTAAAATAATGTGATAATGCTAATTGGATGCCAAAGTGGATGTCATATGACATTGATTATAAAAAAAAAAACAAATACTTGTGTAGAATGACTCATGTACACACATGAGGGGGCTCAATTTTGAATATGAAATCCCTAATCCCAAGTATAGCCCAACAAAAGGAATAGATAGGTTTTGGGGTAAGGGGTAGGGGGAGATTGAAGCTAGGGAAGAGATTGATATGAATATGCTCAAAATGAAAAACATATTTTTTAACAAATTTGGCAATTGGCAACAAATTTCAAGCCTTCAAACCTGACCTATGGCTACTCATATATCTGCCCGCCATTTATTTGATAGTTCATCTTTCTAATTACAAATATGCATCCACCCTAATGGAATCCAAGACCACAAATTTGACACCGACAACCATAGATTTGACATTGATAATTGTAATTCTGCAACTAGAAGTGTTATACTTTCTCTCTCCCTCCATTCAACCCCCCTAGATCCCTCCCTCTTTGGCTAGCCCCTCTACCTTTAAGAGCATTAGCATTTGCCTCAATACAAGTTTAGCCAAATTTGTTATAAAAATCTCATTTTTACTAATTTAGCTAATCTGTAGACAACTACATCAACTTCAATACTTTATCACTATTATATTTTTATATTATTTTCTCTCACCCAAATATTATTATAATTACTTAACCTCATTCTTTCTCAAATTTAAGTCTCTCCATAGTCACCAATTCAACGCCTCAAAGACACAATTCATACAAACCCAACCACACCACATCCATCAAACCCATCGACAACACATCAAAACAACATCAAACCAACCACGTTTGATCAACAATAAAGAAAAAAAAAAAGAAACAAACCAAGGACCCACCCTTTAAGCTAGATTAGGAAAAAAAAAAAAGACTAATCAACCGCACCCTTAGATTGTGACCAACCACCGTGTGAGGCACCACCAAATCATGACCTAGAAACCGTCGTCCACCACCCATGGCAACCTAGCCACTATCCTCCCACCCTAGATCAACTCACATCAACCAAAACAAACCAAATTTAAAATTAAAAAAAAAAAAAAAACCCCAACTAACATGGGTGAATTTCGTTAAAATTTGGTTGAGTTTGCTGTAAATGATCTATATTCTCGCTCCTGTGATTCAACCAAAACCTATCACCCAATAAAACCACTGTAATCAACCAATCTAATCACGCAATTTCGAAACACCACAAATTTTGATTCTCCCCCATCTCAAATTGGTTGGGTTGACTAATGGGCAAAGTTACCACCACCTATCCTTTATTTATTAATTTTTAAAATTTATTCCTATAATGTGAGGTGAAATTGTGAACCAACACACCCCCTTCCTTTCATTGCGCGATTGTACGGGTCACCGACCTTTTACACACCCTTTTTAGAAAAAATAAATGTATTCAAAAAATAAAATAAAAATTCAGACTTTTCCAAATATTATATGCGCTATATATTTTGTCAAAGCCTCTAATGTCCATTCACTTTTCTCTCTCACCAAACAGCCTTCTATAAGAGCGAGCGAGCGATACACAGAGAGAGAGAAAGGTCTTTATCTATCCGAATTTTAGGGTTTCCTTCTCTCACCACCGACGCCCAATTTCGAAACTCTAACCTTCGGATCTGGTACTCTTCTACCTTTTCCCTCTCACAATTCTTCGCGATCCGATCTTTTATTCTGGTTAATTTAGGTTTTCGTTTTTCAATCTGTTTCGATTTTGAAATTCAAATTTTGGCTTTGGATGCCATGATTCGTGTTTAAATTTTGTGCGTTTCGTATCCAACTTTCTAATTTGGTCTTTGTCTGATTTTTTTTCTTAGAATCTAACTGAAAAGGTTTGTAATTATGTGTATGGGTCCTAAAGTTTTATTCTATTATCGCTTTAATTAAGAGACTTTGTGAAACTCTGCAGGTAGATCAAGCATGTCTTTTAATGTTTATGTACGATTTGGGATGAGTTATTTTGTTTTTGGTAATGTTTGTGGCTTGTGCTATGTTCTTTTTGGTATTACCCTTTTGGATGTTGTTGTGTTAGGAGTTAAACATCATACGATCAAAGCTTTTATTTTGTTGGGTTTGTCTTGTTATTGGATTTTTGTTGTTTAATTTTTTTTGTCTATCAATTTGTATGTTTGTGTAATTGAATTTGATTGTGATTTAGTGTAGTGATAAGGTTTTGTTTTTGTGAATTTGCCCAATTGATCCTTGTAACCCTGTTTTGTTTTTCATATAGATTGTTGTTTTGTTTTGCCTGAGTCTTCTACTTGGAAGTGTGGTATGGTTGATGAGAGATAAAACGTGTAGTTATAATTGTATATGATGATAATAGGCCTTATTATATATGTTCATCATTGTTTGGCATTCTGATGTGGGTTCACCTTATAATTCAGGTCTGAAGAATTCTGGTTGTTAGTTGGTTCAATTTAATCAGCCAAGTTTCATGTCTGAACTCGACTCCCAAATTCCTACTGCCTTTGGTATGTCTACTTTTCTTCTGTCTGATTTTTGCTCTTATTTAAATGTCATATGATTTTCCTCGTCTTCACATGCAAAAAATTTCTAGAGAGGATTTTGAGTGCAGTTAATGACCTGTAGGGTTCAGGGTTCAATTCCCCTCTACCCCATGTGAAATGTAATAAATAAATAAAAAATATTTCCAAAATATGTTTTTCTATTTTTACTTATAACAACAACAGCAAAAAACAAAACCTTAGTCCCTAAAATTTTGGGTTGGCCATGGATTCACAACAGGTTAGTTGGAGTCAGCCATATGATGAAAAAAAATACACTAAGGATTCTGAGTGCCAAGTTGTTTGAAAAAGCCATACTACACTGATTATAACATGATGGCTGGGACATTGTCATATGGTAAAGCCATGACTGTGTTTGAAATAAATATGAGGATAAAAAAAATTTGACTCTATGTTAGCTGTGTGCATAGAGTGGTGGGAATGAGGTTGTGTTAGTTGTGCCTCTCCGATATAAATTCTCTCTCTCCCTCTTCCTCCAATGGAAATTCTAATTAGATTGTTGTCCTTGTGGGCTGGGTATAGATCCGTTTGCTGACGCAAATGCTGAGGACTCCGGTGCTGGGACAAAAGAGTATGTGCACATTCGTATACAGCAGCGGAACGGTAGAAAGAGCCTGACAACTGTGCAGGGTTTGAAGAAAGAATACAGCTACAACAAGATACTCAAAGACCTTAAGAAGGAATTTTGCTGCAATGGTACCGTAGTCCAGGACCCCGAACTAGGACAGGTAGGCTGTAGACCTATGCTCTGCTCATGTTTGCCTTTTTCCAAACCTAATAATTGTTGTGCTCTTCTCAAATTCTGATATTCTTGTGTGTGTACAGGTTATTCAACTTCAAGGTGATCAGAGGAAGAATGTTTCCACCTTCCTTGTCCAGGTAACTACTTACCACATCTTAGATTTGCTAGGACAAAGTTAAATGTATTGGTGATCTTTTTTCCTGGTGAATATATTATTGATGCCATGTTAAATGGTAACAACCCATTAAAATTCTTGCTTTCCTTTTATTTTCTCCATATGATGACATTTGATAAATAAAGAATTGCATGCTGACAATTTCAGAGGTAAAATAAAGGTGCAATAAATTTGTGGGATAGGAAGGAAAAAAAATCTAGTTTTCTGGACTTGAAATGTGCATAAAATGAAGTAATTAATTTACTTGTCGCAGTAGAAAATTTGGTGTGGTTCAGTCCTAATTTTTGCTTTCTTTTGTCTTGATTGTGGATAACAGGCTGGAATTGTGAAGAAAGAAAATATCAAAATTCATGGTTTCTGAGCGGCTGCAACTGAAAGCTTTATGCCCTTATATGTTCCAGACGCTATCCAAGTGTTTTTCTGTCATGTTATCTTAAGGTTTTAGTGTGTTCAATACTCTACACTCTGTTTCTGGTGTGTTCTAGTATTCTAGTTGCTGTGTAATGTGGGATGATTATGGAACTTATTACTACTTGTTCCATCCTTAATAACAAGCACTGTCAAAATTGGATGTTAAGGTCTTGGTCATGTTGCTAATTGTTGTTTATTTTTTACATGGCTATAATTTTGAGGCTTAGATTAGATTCAACTGATGAGTCCAAGGTGATCTTTGGAAGTTAAGATATCCTTGGTCATGAATATCACAATCCGCATGTTTGAATGTGTTTGAATTTGTGTCATAGGTTAAATCCCTGCTTAACCATATAATTTGTACTCCCAACTAATCCACATATGGAATTCTTGTACAATACAAGAATTCATGGTCATATTGCAATGGCAATTTAAGCTAGTGAACTTTATGAAATATGTATTTCACAAAAGGGCAGATTAGTAAAAGGCGTGAGATGAATGAGCAGTTCCTCTATCAGGCTTAGGCTTATTGTACCCAATGGAGAGTACCCTATCAAATTTTGGTTGTTTGTTGATGTTGAATCTGGTAGATTGAAATTGATTTCTAGATAATAGCCATTTCTTCTTTACACCGTCCGAATGGGGTATGCTGAGTAAGAGTGCTTCCCTCAGCTGCGTATCTAGTAGCGACTCTGTTCGTGGCTATTAATGTGTGGTACCATAACAAGCAGCAATTTCCTTGCACTTTAGAGAGCACAGCCAGTTCATCAGAGAGGGAAGGGTTCTCCTTTTATTTAAAGTAAGAACATTTACAAAATCCAACTCGTATGAAACCATTTAAAATATATATATATATCTTTGTGTCTCACATCTTAGAGGGAATTGGAAGATTTAAATAGTGGGGTATTTTTTCCCCCTTCCACCAACAACAAAATCTGCCAGTCATGTATCTGCTGAATTAGTATCTTTTAGGCTTGTTCATCAAAAAAGAAAGAAAGTATCTTTTAGGCTTGAACGTCTGCATTGCAAAAACATATAATATATAGATCTGAGCAGGTGAAAACCAACCATTCTTAACTAACGAAATGTGCAAATTACTCTTGTTTAAACCGCTCATCAGAGCCAGCTTTGTAACCGTCTAGGAACAATAAATTCTGTTCTTCAAGAAAAGCTAAAAACCGGGCCAAACAGCTCTTGCAAAGTGACAAAATGATAATAGCTGATCCAAGTCTTCTCTGCTTTGTAACAAAACGGGCACAAAGTATTATTAGTTTGTTAAATTCCTACGGGCAGTCCTTTGACTCTCGTCCACATTACTTCAATTCTATCATATTTAAGTTGCAACATTGTCCTAATATATGAAAGACTCTGGAATTCGGATTGGTATGCAGAGTGGGTGTTTCTAGAAGGGGTAGGATTTAGGAGGAGGATTTTAGGCTCTAGGAGTCTAGGACTTGGGAAGGGATATGGGTTAGAATTTATTTATTTATTTTTGTGAATCATATGGGTTAGAACTTATTAATTTTTGGTTGAGAAATATATGGGTTAGAACTTAGAAATAGTAGGTTCAGGCCACTTTTTGTCGGACATTGGTGTAAAATTTGTGGGATTGTATGTTTTTAGTTTTTACAGTTAGATATCCTTGTTGGGGGAGGTTAGTGTTGATAGAAAAAAAGAAAAAGAAAAAGAAAAAGAAAAAAAAGCTATTTGGTGTTGGTAGACAGTTACTATTACTGTTGTACTAGAACCTTCTAGTCTGGGGTTCAGGGTGATCCTCTTTACTTTTTTCTCCTCCTCTTCATCTTCTTCTTCTTTTAATTTTTTTTTTTATCATTTTATTTTATATTTTAACCTTGGGTATTTTATTATTGCGTAAAGCCAGTAGACCAAAAAAAATGTTGCTAACCCACGTGGTCTAAACTCTCAATGGTTTGGTGCTTACCCATAACTGACCCGAATAGAATTTTGCATCTCTAAGAAGGTGAGAATGCTTAAAGCAAAACAAGGGAAGGCTGCAATTTTTTTCCTGAGGGAAGCTTGACATTACAGAAACTAATGTCGAGAATGTAGGTGTTAGAATGGTTTGCATATACCCCAAGAGATCAAGCCTAGATCATATCTTGTTTAACGTTGTTCCATTCCTGTGCTATCATTGTACTATATATTGTACTATTTGTCTTAAGTTTGTATGCCTATATAATGGTATTCTTATATACAATTAGATGCACGTACAATACAACAGAGACATCCAGCTATTTCATGGTATTTAGAGCCTCTCTAGAAAATTTCTCTCTTCTTTTTCGGTATCTTCCTCTGCAGCATTCAATCTTGTCTCTATTGCCCTTAAAATGATGCCCCTGTTGGATCCAAGTTGTACACTCATCGATTGGAGAGAACAACCTCTTAGATCGAAGGATTGGCACACAAGAAAGGAAAAGTCTAGGACCACATAATTTTTCACAATTTCTTGTCACAACTGTGATATGGCAAAGTGTGATTGGTAAAGAAAAAATGATGGGTCTATATGTAAATGATAATTAACCACTCATAATCTGTCATGTTATAATTGTGACAAAAAAATTGTAGAATAATTTATGGTTCTAGAACTACTCCACAAGAAAATCATCTAGACATGCTTTCACATGCTGCTTTAGGCATTGGAAGACCTCTATTGTTAGGCGTGCCGCGTGTGAGAATTGAAGCACACACCATCGTGAGATCTCATGCACTTATATGTATTGATGTGCCTCACTCACATGGCTAACACTAGAACCTCGCTTTGTCCTACCATGTGCTAGGTGTCACTACCACACTTTACCATGGAATTTGCTTATCATGTCATCAAAGGGCAACATCAGCTACCACGATATCAAGTGCCATGTCAACACTAAGGCCAAGTCAATGCCACGTTACTCATTGACTGCCTTGACCATTGACTTTGATCGTGTGCATTTTACCAAGTTTTTGAGCTAATTTGAAAATTTTAGTCCTTTTGTAAATTTGAAACCTCTAAATGGCACAAAATGATGTCTCTCCCCTATCCACATGGTTCTTAATGACCACAATCACTCTTTTTGGGCTTGGGCTATGCCTAGTTTCCTCGAAGGTATATAAGCTTTGGATTTTTGTCACTTAAAAATATAAGGCCCCCACAAAGAACGAGGAGGAGACAGATATGATAATGACTTTGCCTCAACTATTGAAGATTGGGATGGCATAAAATATCATTATCATTACTTGGCTCCACTATGCTTCTACTATTTCCGTCAGTATGCAATTTGATGGCTATGGAACAACTTAGAAAGTATCTGACTTGCTTAACTGTGAGTATAGAACACTTGCTAACACCACCTAAGAGCTCTTGTGGCTATATATCTGGCTTCTGCAAGATCTAGGTGTCTCCTATCCTAGATCTATTATGACAATTAGAGTGTAATCCAAATATATTGCGCACAAAGACATCCTTCATGAACATATCCCACATTGAAATTTCTGGGACTTCATTTGTCACCACAATTGCTCCAAGACAGCCCTGCAAGTACACTCCATTCCCCCCATATAGGTCCAAGGCCTATACCATATATCTTGTGTAAATTCAGTATACTAGTATTTTACACTATTGTACTATCGTTGTACTGTTGCACTCTCTATCTTAGTCTGTATGTCTATATAAATGCACTTTGAATATAGTTCAAATACACGTAAAATACAACAAAGACAGAACAGTCTTTGTAGGTTTTGGTCACCAATTTGGGCATAGCAACTTGGGGATCAATTACGTGATTTTTTTTTTCTCTTTCTAGTAAGTAAATTACATGCATGTTGGATGTAGAGTATTTTTGTAAGAAATAACCGGGGACTTCTTGCATAGTGAGGCGGCTTGAAGGTGCATCAAGTAAAATAGTTTTGTACACTCACGTTTGCAATAGCCAATAGGAGCTCAAAACTACACCGATTTTATGTGAGTGTATATATACACACACACATATATAGTGATTAAAAGAATAGAGTATTGTGAATTTAAGAGGTTTGGGTTTTTTAAAAGAGTGTTTGTATTACTATTATAATCTTATTTTCTTAGTGTAACTTCCTTTAATATTGTCTGAATTTAGATATAATGGCAACTAAGTAAAAAATTTTGTTCTTTGTATGTGTGCTTTATTGTTATTGATTTGAATAGTAAAGGTACTATTACACAAAAGTAGTGATAACTTTTTTTTTTGGGAGCAGAAACAGTAGTGATAACTTTATTTATTGTTTTTGACTTGAATTCTAAGGATATTATTACACAATAGTAGATATATCTTAATTAAGAGAAGAACAAAAATTTTACAGTTATCGATTCAAATCCTAAGAATATTATTACACAACAGTAGAGATTCTTTGATTAAGATAAGAACAAATCTAACAACTTGGAGTTTTTTAAGAGCCAAAAAAATGCCTTATCCCTGACGTTTTGTTCTAGGATCAATTGGTCAAAGGTGTTTAGTAATATAATTCACAAGTCTTCTTCAGTTGTCAAATTTGCTCAAATTTCAAATGCCGTAACGAGTTAAGAGTCTTATAACTTAAAAAGATAATTTTTGGTGTGACAGGATTTAATCTATATTAATATATGGTGATGATAAGTATAATTTGCATTTAAATTGAGAGAGTAAGAGAGAGAGAGATGGGATTAGCATTATTTGACCTGATGAAAAGACGAACTCTAATTAAGTTAGTTTGCATTATTCTTCAAATATAGGATTAGGTTTACTTTATAGGATTACTTTGATTTCATAACAGGTTATATCTAAACTAATTACAACGTGTCCGGTTCTTCACCCTTGATATCTCTAACAAATAAAAATTATTCTGATTCTAATATGAATATATGTTAGTTAATAAACAACGTGCCAAAGATTGTTCAATTTATCTTTTATTTCTATGGTTTGCTTTAACCGCATGCTTCATCTCGGGCCCATTTTTTTCCTGCGACAAAAGAGATTGTGGCGTAAAGTTAAACACTTAATGAGAATATTGACCGTCCACCATGGGACATAATGATGTTTAAAGGTCCCAAAAGCATCATAGTGCTCATGCCATCTTTGACCTATTTCATTGTTTCAAGGAAATTTGATAGTGGAGAGAGTATCAAATTCTTTGCATGCCTGGAAAATTAAGAATAATTTTGTGTGGGCATAACTGAGACAGGCATCATGAGAATAAAAGCAAAAAAAAAAAAAAAAAAAAATCTGCAAGAAAGTATATTCTACATATTGAAGATAATTATTTGACGATGATTGGATAACACATATGGATAGGAAATTCATTATGGACCAACAAATGTAATGAGTACTACAAGGAGATCAAATGAAACCTCTTCAAAATCTGAAAGTACATTACAACATCATCAAATAAACGAAACTTAGGTGATCATGTGTACGGTTTGAATTGAATGGAATTTCTGTCTGATACAAGTTATATTTCAATTGGAAGACTGAATAAGCTAAGTTGAAGAAAACTCGAACCTATCCCCCTATTTTCTAGCTTTGCTTTTGGTTTTTAAATAATACAAACAAGGACTTTATGATCACAAGCTAAACAGAGTCATGTCTAATCCAAATTAATGTCTTAACATAGGTGTCTCAACTCGAAAGCACATTAATTAAATAATATTTTTGGAGTTTGGACTATATGTATAGTTATATAAAACTCGTAGCTATATTCCCTAAGGAATTGAGTATGTTCTGAACGCTCTGATATAGTGTTTGTTAAATAAATCACTTCAGTCACCAAACACAGCGACCCTTGCCAACTAACATTCTACTCCTACTATGTTCCTTTTTTTTTCCCACCTTCCATTCTTCACTTGAGGACTTTCTCTCTAGGGCTCAGTATTTAAGATTAAGAGCCACGACTAAACCTACATATCTCCCATAGCTTCTTCTTACTGACAACTAAAGTCCTAAATTCTCTCTATATCTTTCTGTTCAGCATAAAATATGGCTTCCTTGGATCACTCTACTTCTACTGATACCGATGATTCTACTACTACTACTTTGGACTCTAAAGGTGACCCCTCTATTTAATGTCAATAATGTCCTTGTCTTTTTCATTTTTTTTTGTAATAAATTAAAAGTTAATATCAATAAGGCTAGCTATGAGTATTAGTTATATAATCCATAATGTAAAAATTTTAAAAAGTTAAAACTCGTCATTATGTCTTCAGTTTATCATTCTTTTGCTTGTTTTTTTTTTGTCTTGTCTCTTATGGAGTTTATGCTTTTCATGTAACATAAAGTAAATTTCTATGCACCCATTTCAATACTGATGGCCATTCTGCTTTGGTATCCATTATAAATCTTCTTTTGAGGAATAATAATATTACTACTAAATTTCTTTTGATGTTTTAATGGGGTTGAAAAAAAAAATATGAAACTTGTTTGTAATTAAAAAAAGCTTTTCCTTAATACCTAGATATTAACCAGTTTGATAGTTTTGTTTCCCTTTTTGTGTTCTTTTCTCTCCACGGATACTAAATAGTAAATATATGCCCATATATGCCTGTGTTTTCTCATTTAGACCACTGTACTAATTTGCTGCAGAAGATAACAATAAAGAGACTGAGCTACAATTCTCATATGATGAAGAGACACTAGTTATAAGAATGTTTAATCTTGTTGGTGAGAGGTACGCACACATACTCTCTCTCTCTCTCTCTCTCTGTTATTCTTTTCTTATTTTATTGTACTAATTAATATTGCATGTGGCTTAAATTACACAGATGGTCTCTAATTGCTGGTAGAATCCCTGGAAGAACAGCTGAGGAAATTGAGAAATACTGGAATTCAAGATACTCCACAAGCGAATGATATATCTTTAAGATATTTATAAAGAAAAGAAAAGAAAAAAGTGTTTTATTGTGATCAATAAAAATTGGATGTCATTCGGAACTTTGGAGTTAGATATGGTTTTTATTTATTTATTATTATTATAAACGTCTTGTAACATATATATTAAACGCAATATTTAACGCGTCTGGATGTATTTCTTTCCTGTCGATCTTTAGAAGGTAAAGAGCCCATGCCCTAACGAATTAAAATTTGTGATTATTATCAACTCTTTTTTTTTTTTTTTTTTTTTTTTTTTTTTTTTTTTTTGTGGGTCTGTTTTCTTTGCTAGAAGAAAATAATTTTATTTCTTAAGTGACATATAATGGATGAGATAGGTTGAAGTAGGGTTTGGATTATAATCTTGAAAAGTAATGCTAATATACATACACTTCTTTTCTATCTCATCCCTTCCACACTCATATGTAGAGAGAATCAAATAAATGTATTTGAAAGGAAGGTTCTCTTAATCTGCCCTAAAAAGTTATAAAAATTTTAGTACTAATTATTTTAGAATAATACTATGAATACCATAAATTTTACTGCATTGTGCTTATAATTATACTGATATGTATTATATATGGTTGAAGCTCACTAATTACATTTATTATCACATTAATTAGTAAGTTTTATGTAACAAAACTTATAATACCTTTAACATTTTATGTAATCAATGACACTTAATGCTAAACAAGATAATCACATTATGAGACTAGCTACAGTGACACTCTTAATTATGAGAGAAAGCAATCATAATGAATCTGTAAGTCACGTAAGTGGTGGTTTAAAGATCAAAAAATTCAATACGAGGAAATGAATGCAAATAGTTTTTATTATTTTTAAATAATTGTTTTTAAACGGTTAATGAGAGTTATGGATGAAAGCATTAGGGGTGAGTGTAAATGTGGAAGGATGAAAATATGATCAAAATAAAACTTGTCTGACGAAAATAAAACCAAACTAAAATGGCGTAATTTATATTCAATTAATATATAATTTGTTTTATCATCACTTATATGATAATATATACCAAATCTAATAAATATTTCAACTAGAATTATATTTACAATATCTACAATCAAATTGATGATTTTGTAATTAACATGTAATTAATATAACTACATAAGCGAAGAGTTGATTTTGTATGAGACTGGAGTACGGATGGATACATTATTATTATTTTTTTATCATACTTAGGGCCTATTTGAGATTCGCTTATTTTGTTGAAATTGAAATTTTTTTATTGAAAGTACTATAAATAAAGGTAAAAGTTAGCTGAAATAGTATAATAGGACCCATGAATAGTACCAAAAAGTGTAGTGAGACCCATAAATAGTAGCAAAATAAGCTGAATAGTAAAATAAGTTAACAAAAATAATTTTTACCAAACATACACTTAAAAGGTAATGTTCATTTCTGTCGTGGACCTTGTGTTGCTCTAAATTAGAGATTGTCATGGATGAAAACCGTTAAAATAAGAGTTGAAGACATATATATATGATTTAATCAAAGAAAAATAATTAATTAAGAGGGGAAAAAAGGACTAATTTTAAAAAACATACTCGTGTTGTAAACTAGCTTATTCTCCTAAAATTAAAATACTAATTACAAAGCTATATTTTGTCTTGTTGTGCTCAATAAAATCTGATCCACTTGCTGAAATTCATGTTGTCCCAAAATAAATTCATGCGTTTATGAATGGAAGATACGTGCCAATACATTGATTCAATACGATTGTGCATCCTATCGATATACATACACAATTATGATATATATTAGAGAAATTTTATATTCACAATACGTTTATAATAAATCTTATATGGCAGGTTGAGCATTCCCAATACACCCATAATTCAATCTGTTGTACACAGATATCGTAAGGTATATACTAACAACCATGCCAAAAATAAATAAATAAAATTCACAATTAGTGGATGTTCTATCACTATATTGATATAGCTTACAACCATTTAAGTCGAAAAACTTCAAAAATTACCATCAAAATACTGTCTTCTCATAAAAATAAAAATAAAAACAAAAACTATCTTCAACGACAAATTCTTCAAATTCTGTCATAGGTTCATTTCTCGACCTTGCTACTTTCTTATTTTTAGAGTTTCTTCTTCAACGTCAACTTGTAGTTTTGGATCTTCAAACCTTTATATTGATATCTTCTTTTTTAACTGTTGCACATAAAACTCGTATTGATTGTTATATTAAAATGTCGTCATTTTATCTTTTTCTCGATCATAATGATAGGAAAAAAAAAAATTGCTTTGTCAATGACCTCGTTCTAGCACATATGAATGAATTTACTTTCCCCCTTGAATTCTATATGTATAGTATTGCATCTCATCCTACCAATTTGCAACATTAGCTTTCGAGATTATCAAGAACCTTTCAAAACTAAACAACCAATTAAGAATAGTATTTCAACCTAACATTCCAATGATTCCATCGAAGTATGGAATCTTATCATAAGCATGAGTGCATAAACTGACGTACAAGTTGGCTTGATCTTTCCATGATTATTTCTACTATTATCATGATTCTTATAGGCACTTGGTCTTAAATCGATTAGAATGTCATCTTATAGAGATCTCTATATTCATTCTTGGGGTATATACTATATAGCACAGATGAGTCTACGTTTCACGATCAATGCCAATAATTGTGATTAATTGTCTTCAACTTTGTCACCTTATTAGTAACAAAATCTTATATATATATATATATATATATATATATATCAACTGATTAAATAAAAAATAAAAAAAGAACAAAAACGAAAATTTCAATCTCATTCTAGTTAGATACAAATCCATAAATCTGATTACAAGAAACTCTAATTATGATGAGCCATTTTGGGGTAAATTTTGATGAGTCTATTACTTCCTAGGGTCATCGCAAATAATATTAAACCCAACATATTAGATATTGTGTAAGGGTACTACATAGTGTGAGCCTTAAATAGTACGTTTAAGATTTAAGAATGGGAAAATTATGATATCTCATATTATAGATTTTATTATAATATTAAATTGTATAAGTGTATGTTGCACAGGTATATCTTGAATCTCATAGCAAACATTTACAGAGTTGATCTTAGCTGTACAAGTGATTACAAGTAGTACCTATTGTATTGCACAAATGTGGAGTATTGTACAAATATGACTAGTGCTTCATTAGGTTGTAAAATAATAATAATAATAATACACACATATATATAATGACCACACTTTCATTAAAAAATTCAAGGAAATTGATGGGACTGACGAAGTCTACTGTCTCAGATGAGCTAAGCAAATATCTTCGTCAATAGATCCACATCACTGGCGAAGGTAAGGAAGCCATTCAATGCAATTAATAATACCACGGACGGTTACGAGACCAGCTGTATAGACCGTTGAGGCCCATCAAAGCTTATATTATAGAGCATAAAGCGTTACCAAGATAGGCATTAAAACCACAATAATAGCCACAACGGCTAGGAGGAGTGGAAACATATATAAACCCCTCACAACATCAACACAAGGTACACAGACACACCTAAAATCACTGATAGTTATTCTGATATTTTGTGTTATTCTCTAAAGGCTTCCTTGTACTAATTTTGGCATCGGAGACATTGTGGCAGACATCACACCGGTGACCACCTTGAGGGAGCCATCTTACCATATTTGCAGGGACACAGACGAGGACTCAGCTCCATCTAGACGTACTTATAAAAACTGATGATTTGCACTTTATCAAAAATAAATTAAATCCCACAAATCTAAAATTTCAAAAGTAGCAGCACAAAAATAATCAAAAAGTAATAAATCATAAAAATGGCCCATATTGTGTCTTACAACATTTTTGTACCCTTATTAAGTCATTATCATTTTTTTTTTTTAAGAATGAAGGAAGATTTTATTAATGAACTTGTATTACATCGGATGTTAAGTAATGTTTCAAAAAAAAAAAAAAAAAAATATATATATATATATATATATATATATATGGAGCATCCCCTAAACATACCTCAGCTCTTACCACATCTTGAGCATACCTAGCTAGCTTATAGGCTGCTGTGTTCGGTGTTCCCTTGCCTATCTACATATGGGATAGACCATGCAATTGCATAAAGCTCTGAATGCATTCCTTACTTCGTCAAGCATGTCACCAACTATGGAGAAATCAGGTTCATTTTCTGTGAGTGCTTTTATTGTTGTTAGCGAGTCTCCTTTGATAATCACATTTTGTATATTGACATTCTTCGGAAAAGAGAGGGCTTGGATAATTGGATTACTGTTGCTGCCTCAATTTCTTTGGCTACATTGACAAATAACCATCTTCTCTCTTTTACTCAACATAACTATTAGCTCACCCTTGTCATTCTGAATTATCACACCTACACCTACTTCACTAGTGTCCTTAAAATTTAAAAATAACCTCATTGATATTCATCTTATATAAATTGGTTGGAGGCAACATCCAATAGTGTCCTTAAAAAGAGCCCTTGAAGTGGAGTTCAAATGATAATCTAATGGTAATGATATCTTTTGTAGTATCTTATGTTTGTGATTCGAATTTCACTTTCCCTCTCTCTTATTATATCTTTCTATAAATAAATAAATAAGAGCTTTAGTGGTCTAATTATACTCATTTAGGAGTTCGCACCTACACCTACTTCACTATTGTCCTTAAAATTTAAAAATAGCCTTAGCGATATTCCTACTATAAAAATCGGTTGGAGGCAGAACCCATTAGTGTCCTTAAAAAGAGCTCTCGAGATGGAGTTTAAATGATAATCCAATGGTAATGACATTTTTTATGGTATCTTATGTCTGTGATTTGAACCTCACCTCTCCCCTCCCTTATTATCTTCCAATAAATAAATAAATAAGAGTTTTGGTGGTTTGATTATACACATTTAGGAGTTCTCTCTCGTTCTTCTACAATGACAACTGGCCCCTTTCATTTCCTTTGAATCCTTGAGTAATTATTTTTGTTTCATATATTCCATGTCGTAACAGAGAAAGCTCCAGGTCCATTCCTTGCCTATGATCCAGAACTTCCCACTCCAAAACTACCATATCCATGCCATTTGAGATTAGTCCAAGGTTTAAAATAGACAAAACCAAAAGTGGAGGAATTACACTGTTCCTCAAACTTTCACCGACTTCTAAAGATAAGCATGAGAAGCTTGTAGAAATATATGTACTTGAGACACCTAAGAAAGCTTCTGGTGATTCCTTATAAGTTGTCTTCTTTATACTCCATTCTTTCTATATATATATATAGAGTAACATTCTTTTGTAGTAGACGACGAATAATAATACAAGTCTTTCTTCCATTCTTTCTTCATTTTCACCTTGTTTTTGTAATTGGTATTAGAGCCTCCTACCTATTTACATATACACTGAAACACTGAAACACTGCTATTCTTGTGAGTTCTATGAAGTAAGTCTCCCCCACCACACCCCCCCCCCCCCCCCCACCATCTAACCTAGATGTTAAAATCAGACGGATATTGTGCAATTAAAAAAAAATACACTTATTGGTTGTAATGATTAACGAAGATCACAATTTTTGTTCAATTTAACTCTCAATTAACACAATATAGTGCATACTAATATAATTCACTCAAATTAGGATGTCAATCAATAAAATGTTAGTTTTGCGGAGATAGAATAAATAGGGTAAAAAAAGTGCAATTCGTCACCAAAAAAAATTAGCATTTCTATTTTAACCATTATGGATGAAACTTTTACAGCTTGGTTACTCTTTGATCACAAGAGCACAAAATAGAAGGTAGGAAATTTGGTGGTAACTATCATTTTGCACGAATGCTTGTACAAAAGTGTAATTTGCCCATGCTTGTAGAAAGTGGCGAATTTACCAGGACAGGTGCTAAGTCGCTGCCTATGGAGAAATTCAATAACATTGAGAAATTTTTATTTACATTAACAATAAGCATGGAGATTCATTCTCTTTGAGTGGGCAGGAGATCATCAGTTGGACCAATAATTCTCTTGCATCTATATTGTGTGAACCATATGTTGTGAGAAAGATGATGCACTATATATTTGAAGCATTTTCTTATCTCAAATGTGGCAGGATTGCTGGTGCCCCCTAATTGAATAGCCACAGTAACTCCAATCCCAGAAATCCATCAGGGAACCACACCATGTCTCAGCAATTTCTGGCAACTAGCAGTCAAGCTTTTCCTTCAGTGCAAGCCAGAGTGCTCTCACCAATTGGTCCAGATGAGATTCGCCACGAGTAAATCTCAAAGAGTCGATAGTTACTCTGTCTTTACACGCTTAGAATGGCTTTGCCTCATCCAATCAGTGCATTCCTCTGCAGTTCCATAGGGATGGGCTAGTTGCCACGCAAGCAATTTTTGTTGCTGCTTAATGAATGAATTTAGTGTCACCAGCAATTATAATGAGACAAAAACTCTCACACAGATTCGGTATTTTTATAAGTTCCAAAATAATTTTTGGCACTAGAAACAAACCCCCCTCTTTTCCCTCAAAAAAAAGAAGAAGAAACACTTACCCAAACCCTAATAAGTGGTCCTCCAGCTTTAAGCTGCAAGACACTCATAATGTCCTTCCCATTGACCAGTGGTTTTGCATCCCACACTTTCTCAAGACCTGTATTCAATTAATAAATAAACAAATAATGATAAAAAGGATTTGCAAGAATCCTTCCCAAGACTTGATGAGCATTAGGATTAACTAATGTTTCCCAACAAGGAAAACATAACTAGTCCAAAAGAATATAATGATTTTTGCCACCTTCTAGTTTTGTTGGCAATTAATATATTTCAATACTGGGCCACTCCTATACATAATTATGCATGGATGGACTTCACAAAATCAGAGAATTAGAAGGCAGTGAGCAGATACTGGAAAATTGAAAACTCCATGATTGAACACTGCAAATCATGCAGATTTTCAGATATGAAAAATTGAAGGCAATAGACTTCTATGGCTTTGAAAGCATGAGGTTTCATAGAGTAACAATCAGTTATGGCATGTTACTTGGACAAAGATATTAGACCACAGATGTCACTTGCCACCAATAAATATGGAAGTCCAAAGCATATTTAGCACGTAATCCTTTGAAGGCCTCCTAAGTTTAAAATGAAAGTTTGAGAAAATGTCGCTCACCACCAATAAATATGGAAGTCTAGAGCATATTTAGCACGCAATTCTTTGAAGGCCCCCTAAGTTTAAAATGAAAGTTCGAGAAAATAGTGAAAGAGACATTGTCCATACCTAATTTAGCAATGGCACTTTCAACTGCCTCAAATAGATCTCTTTGCTTGTCCAATTGAAAGTGCTGCTTTGGAAAATCTTCTGTACAATCAACTTCAGTGGGATATAACAATGTAGACAACAACAAGGTCACTCGCCAAAAATCTTTGATTTCTCGTAGAAGTAATCCTGTATAGGTAAGAACAAAATGTTAGCCATAAGAAAGTTATGCAACTTAAAAATTACAATAAGAAGTTAGATTACATGATTAGGTAACAAAATATATTAGAAACCAATAAAGGAGTGTTATTTAACCAAATTATAAAAAAGGCCCACTTCTGTATCTAGATTGATTCAGTGTCTAGTCAAAATTCACAACTTTTATTTTGATTATCAAAATGATCGGTCCAAAACCAAATTGGAAAAAAATATTCACTTTCATTGTCATAGCCAGATGCATGTCCCACATATATTCCTTGAACACAAAGACGTATAACCTTTTTTTACACATTTAACTTAATTCTATCTTTAATGGAATTATTTGCAATTGGAACTATAACAATTCAAAATAACCCCACAAATTTTAATTTGGAAGTTGTGGAGTTTCTAGCAAGTTGGCAAGGCAGGTTTGGTAGATGTGGCAATGTCACGAATTGGAGAGAAAGGAAAGCTAGGAATTTTTGAAGGATGTGAAATATTTGTACTTGATCTGAAGCTTTTATTCTTCAAATCTTTATTTGAGTGGATAAATGTTTCCAATCTGTTCTCTTTTGCCAAGCTGAGATGCTTGATGCCTGTACTTTTAGTGCTCACTGTTGGTGTACCTATTGTACACACTGCATGGGTTGTGCTCAATGAAATATTTACTTATAAAAAAATACTGATTTATTTGGATATTGAAAGAAGAGATTAAATTCTTTTATAAGTTTTTGAAACTTTAAATTATATGAAGATTTTTAAAATCATTTATTTCATTATGTCCCAAACCTCAGTTAAAATTGTTAGTCCCAGATCATTTATACAACTATTATTGGAGTAGGGCTCTTTGGTGCCCATTTTTTTAAATTAATTAAAAAAAAAAAAAAAAAAAAAAAAAAAAAAAAACTCATCACATAAGTCACAACAAATTTAAAGAAGAAGAAAAAACTAATAAATGGGATGGAAAACAATAAATTATAAATACCTAGACATTATGTTACATTTAAAACACAGTAGAATTGTAATTGTTCTAAACTTATTTATTACGTTTATTTCCTCCCTTCATTTTCATTCTCTTATGGGTCTCTCTCATATTGTTCTCCTATTACTATTAACCATCTTCATTTACAACTTTTCTATGGTTCCAGAATCCAAACTAATCAAGCAAGACTACAAATGGAAAGATAAGTGCATCAAAGTTCAATTACTCATGAGTTAATATTTCAAATTCTATTCCATTTCCTATATTTCCTTTTCTTTTTGGGGATGGGGCTCTCTCTCTCTCTATATATATATGTGTGTGTGTGTGTGTGTGCGGCGCGTGCGCTACAAATTTTCCACTATACCATTCCCTTGACTGTACAAAATAATTCTGCTGGGTTTCTTTGAACACACACAAGCGCATGCAAGTTGTCTTTATGCATTAATACCTGAATGGAGATACGATTTTACTAAACTGTTTTAAGGGTAATAGTGGGTGCACTAAACAAAACAGAACTTCGATAGACTTTAATTAAGGTTTTGCCCACAACAATTAGAAACAGAATCTTCATTCTGCAGATAATGAAAAAAGGATATACAATGCAGTATATAGAAACCATACCTGTCAGTACCTAAAGTTTTGAAGTAAGAGGGACATCATCCAATCCTCTTCCCCAATTAACTTCAATGGGTTGGATGTTCCCATCGGACACTAGGAAAGGAATCAAAGATAAGAATTTGTCCAATGCACTGTGTAGATTTACAACCTACAGTAAAGAAAAAATTGTGACCAAACTATTATATCTGCAGATTAAAGAAATACTGAAATAATATACATTAGAACTTGTAATTTAAACCAAAATATCTAATGTTAGAAACTTAAAAGAGTAGGCTTAAGCTTACTGTCTCAGCATCACTGGCTTTTCGCTTAAGAGACTCCTGGAAAATGTAATTGACAACAGGTATCTGTAGTTCAAGAACGAACTCTAGCATAATTAAGGAATAATCTAAAAAATTTGGAAAGCTACATTCAGGAACAAGCATAGATATCAAGTACAGAAATTATTATCAGCCACTTAAAGCATAATTAATGAATAATCTAAAAAATTCCAAAATATTATACTTTGGCCCTTGAAATAAAATATTAAAAAAAGTTACTGAGGATTAAACTCTTACTCCTTTCTTCAGTATCATTCTCCCTAAAACCAAGAAAACCAATCAAGACATATAACAATAGATGGAACCCACCAGGTCATTTCCACTTAAGATTCAAGCAGAGTAAAAGCTGCTGCAGTGGCAGCACAATAGATGACCACTCACTTTGTGGATTACATTATTCAGCTCCCAGTACAGGAGACAACAAGAATCATTTCAGCTAGGCTATTTCACCCAAGAGAGGGAAAAATCTTTGTTTTGGCAATAAAGATTTTTATTACACTTCTTTAAAACATATTCAGTCCTGTTCTCCCGAAAAGCCTAGTCCTGGGATTTTATATATATAATATTATTTTCCCTTTTGGGGGGAAGGGATTGATAACACCAAAAGAAAGAAGGGTCAATGAATCTGTATTGTCAAAACAACATAGTTACTAATACCAGTTGAACAATGCACTTTGCTACATGTGCAATAATGATAATGCTAGTACAACAGGCCATTCAACCGGTAAGATGGAAGCCACAAACACGATGGATAAGAAAAGGGATAGAGATAGTACCTTTTTGGCCTTGTTATCTTTATATATGGTCTTCCTAAATGGGAGGAACAAGGCAGCGTACAACAAGGACAGCCTTCGTTGTTCATCCGAAGATTCACATGTTACACAAAACGATAATTCCAAGAATAACATAAGAAACTAAACATAGAAGAGTAGAGGATGAACTAGAACCACTATTGATAATGATACATAACTGCAAACGACAAATGAGAGTAATGTGAGAAAATTAAGTAGATATATAATGTTCATATAGTAGCCACTTACATTGAAAGTAGAGTCTCCAATCAATTGAATGAGGCTCCATGTAGCATCTAAGTAACCAATGCTAATCCTATACAAGGTAAATGGAAATAACTGAGAATGAAAAACATACAAAAGTGGAAAACAAAACACATGAAAAGCAAAAGGCTGATTATGTGCAAGGAATTCTGTCTGATTACATGTAACTCTAGGCATGTTGATCAAACCTGAGTAGACATACAAATGCTGAAATTTGGGCTTTTTTTTTTTTTTTTTCTTATTAAATGCTTCACATATCATAAAAAAAAAAGGCCATAAATATTTGAAGTCAAAAGGCACACTGTAAGGTACTGGGGACTCCAACAGCCTAGGATGCGTCCAAGCTGAAGCTGAGTCTGGTGCATTTTTAATACAAGAAATTCACAAAAATGCTTGGGGAGGGAAAAGAGTCAAACACTTCTCCAAACTGGTTAACCAACCAAGATAAGGAATATCTTGGCATATTAACGGTTGGACCATTGTCCATTAGAAAAGGAGGATGATACCCCATAAATTAATAACATATTGTCTAGATATTATTGCTGCAAGATCAAGGGAAAGAAACAGAGGTTGAACCAAAGAAGAACAAGGACCAAAAGATTTTATGCGTAACTTGTCAACAATTCTTGAATCATCTATAGTTCATAAATTTTCTTCTCCAGCCAGTCAATCTTAAAGGAGTGAAAAATAAAATACATAAAACAAAAATATTGACTAGAATGAAACTAACTAATATAGCATTAAATAATATTATTATTAGAAAGATCTCCTTAACTTTGCACCTTCAGCACTAAATATTCCTGCAATTGTGCCTCACTAGTCACTCCACCTGGCACTTCTTTAGCTACTAGGTGCGCTTTTTATATAACTGACAAGGCCACTCAGAACCAATCCTATTCCTATTCATGTAATCATTTTATCCTTAATATTAATATGCATGAAAAAACTATAGAGTTTGTACCCAATAACATTATTTGAGGAACTTTTTGATTCATATACTTTTTTTTTTGATAAGTAAGGAAGTTTTATTGAAAAGAGACTACTTCATACAAAATGACTCAATAAACATAGGAATAGAATCTCTATTCATGCCTCCCTGAGCTAGAGACCAATCAAACAAAGTCCCAACAAAATGAGCTAGAAGCTAGTCCCTAGAACTCTCCAAGTCCTCAAACGTTCTGCTACTCCATTCTCACCAAAGGTTCCACATCAAACTAAGGGGAACCATATTCCAAATATCCAATGAAATTTTTTCCAAACCAACTCTGCCAACCAAACAAAATATCTTTCACACTCCTTGGCAAAACCCAGGAGATGCCAAAAGACGTCAATACAAAACACCACAATTGATAAGCCACCTTGCAATGAATTAAAAGGTGATTCACCCCCTCCCCACTATACTGACACATACAATAGCAAACCACTATAGTATATTCTCCCTTCCTAAGATTGTCACAAGGATCTTCCCCCACACAGCCGTCCAAATAAGAAAGGACACTCTCCAAGGGGCTCCCTTCACTCCCCAAAAGGGTGCTAGTTCCATATCTTTCCTACAAATTGGGCTAAGGAAGTATATCAAAGCTCGTCATACTACTAGCACTACACCAGTTAGGTAACTAGGATGGATGACATGGGATAGAATTGTGTGATAGGCTCTGAGACCTATATGATGCAGGATCCTTAAGAAAGTCAGCACCATAATAGGTTTCTTGATAAGTTCCTGAAGGATTCTTGGATTTAGTTTGATGTTTAAAGGACTTAGTGGTGGCAAGATTGTAAGAACAGTACTTATAAAAATTTAAATAAATAAATAAAAAGAGTGAATCTCTTTTTTATAAGTAAAAGAAATTTTAAATGATGAAAAAATGATGAAGCCCTAGCTCAAATTACACCTCCTCTCGTACCATGGATTCAAGAATGTGTGTGACATACCAATCATGAATGAAGGGCAAAGCCCTAGTCCAAGAGGGGTTATACAAGAGCACAACCAAAAAACGAACATATGAAGTTACAAAGTGTGTGTGTGTGTATATATATATTAATTAATTTTTTTTTAAAAAAACTAAAAGAATTACAAGCAAGATCTCCAATACCCCTTAACCATTCAGACAAGGATCTTAAGAATAGAAGTCCCAAACAACGTGGTCTAAACTCCTTCAAGCATCATAGAAGTTCTCCCCCTCCAAAAACACCAAGTCAAACATAATGGAATAGCATACCACACATAAAATGTTTCTTAATATTACCTAACCTAAAAGATACATCACTGAATTCGGCATTACCCAATAAACTTCAGTAAGGCAAAAACCTAGAGATCGAAGCTCTCTTTTTTATTGGTAAGTTACATCCCATTATTATAAGAGTAAATCAATTTAAGCTAGAGCTCATCGACAGCAACCAAATCTCATTAGCTATAGCACAATGCAAGAAAAGATGATTAATTGTCTCCCAGCAACTTTTTACACATACAACACCAACCAACCATGATTATGTTTTGCCTACAAAGGTTATCCACCATCAAGATTTTACCATGAACAACTGTCAAAACAAAGACTTAACTTCTTTAGAGATTTACAACTGTCCAAACAAAGACTTCAACCTTCTTTAGAGATTTTGTCTTCCTAATTGCTCTCCAAAAGAAATCTATCCTTGATTCTACTTGAAAGGCTTGATAGTAAGATCTCACATCAAACATCCAGTTCATGTATAAAGGCTAACCCATCCAAACCATGCCTCTCCCAGTAGAGAATCTCAAAAAATATCTCAACAAATTCAAGTTACCAATCATGCAAAGCTCGAGATAAAGTTGGACACCAATGAAGAACCTTGACTCTATGAGTGTACTTTTATCTTTAAAGAATTTGATGGCTGCTTGGTGTAAAAAAATTTATAAAAAGAAAAAAGAAAAAAAAAAGATTGAATGAGGGAAAAAAAGAAAACAACGTAAGCAATCACACGAAGAAGAAACAATAAAACTGCCAAAGCTTAAAAAAAAAAAAAAAAAAAAAATGACTGCTAGGATTTTATTGGACTCAAATCTCTCTATGAAATATGAATTGATAATAACAAGAAGGCCTTTATGTAGGCTGCCACAATCCTTTTTCAAAAAAGACTAGAATTCCTTAATATTAAAGTAATAAAATAATTTCTGAACCAAGTAGGAAAAGAAAATAGAGAAAGACCAGGAACATAAGATATGACTCATAGGCCTCTTAGACAGCCCATTCCAGCAAGTCTAAAAATCACCAGACTACCCCTTAAACATTAAGTCTCAAGAAAATTCCTTTTTTTGTAAGCAAAGAATAAGAATTAATAACAGCTATGGAAGCTTACTTTAAACTGACCAGAAACTTAATGCAAAGAAACATAAAAGTAAGACTTTTTAGTCACTAAAACAGCCTATGAAGGTAGCCGATTAGATCCCACATCAAAACAAGACCCTTTTTTGTGGAATAATTTCATCTTTGATCTTGCTTTTCCAAGAGCTTTTTGCTGGCTGCGTTAATGGAGCATAGGTGTGTTCACTACAAGTTAAACTTAGACTGCATATTGGACACCTATTAGCGAGTCTCAACTTGTCCAATGAGGAGGAGAATGAAGGAAAGGTGTTATAGCATTGACATTAAAGATGTTATGTAGAAACAACAAGCATTAACAATTAAGAAATACATCAATTATACAAAACTATAGGACTTGTATAACACAGTTATGTGTGTGAAGGGTAGTTTTCACACTGCTATTCACTTGGTCCATTGATACTCAAGTTTCACAATTACAACCATCATTTATAAAATTCCAAGCATATCAAAAGCTAAGTGAAATTTTATAGTAAAAATTAACAATTATTGTAGTAACAAGTTACTTCATCCAAGATGTACTTTTTGCCAAAAACATTACCAAAAAAAAGACCTGAAAAATATGATTCCATAAAATTAACAAATACCTATCACAGCCTTCTGACTTGGCAGGCTCAAACTTGGGAGGAAGAGTGAAGACAATCCAAAATAACATCAAATCACAAATATACATCATTGCTTTAACTGGTTGATTTCCAGAGAGCATGAGATCAATCTGCAAAAAGGGGTAACAGGTGAAGTCATAAATAATATTATTCAGTGCATTCATCATAAAAGAAGTTAAGAGTTGTGTTCTCAAAAATCACTCAATGTTCAAAGCAACTTAAGTATCAAGATATTGCACATACTTCAACTCCAATGCG
Organism: Quercus lobata; assembly: GCF_001633185.2. NCBI lineage: Eukaryota > Viridiplantae > Streptophyta > Magnoliopsida > Fagales > Fagaceae > Quercus > Quercus lobata. Next base: position 12,942,678 of record NC_044911.1, on the reverse strand, counting down.
CTCTCTGCTAATTTTAGCTGCAAGAGCATCTTTCACTTCATCACAGGAAGCAGCTTCCTTTAGATCTTCATCTAATAGGAATCCAAATCTTGCACCTAAATGAACACAAATGAGACAATAGTGTTGCAAAAAGCAAGTGTGCATATAGAAGTTTAAAAATTAAAATTATATATATATTAAAAAAAAACAAACAAACAAACAAACAAATAAACAAATTGGTGAGTTGAGGGGCCAAATCTACACCTAGGTAATTGCCATGTACCTTACTCAAATTCCTATCGAGCCATTACCCACACGTGCATGCCAACTACAAGATTTATCAAAAAAGATTATACTTTTTCAAATTTTTGTTAGCACACATTTATATTTTTATCACGTACAAAAGTGAAAAGGAAAGAAAAAAAGAAAAATGTCTTCAAGGCTTTCAAACAAAACATGATTTGGTTCAAGATCAACATGCTACGAGGTAGGAGGAAAACAAAAGGCAATATCGGTCAAGCATAAGAGAAAGGATAAAAAATTTAAAAAGTAAAAATAAGAGAGAGAGAGTGTAGGCCAAGACTAGAAGAAAGACATATCCCATAATTAACCAGAAAAATTGCTCTAATAGAGAGAGCTGAATGGTTTAGGAATAGGACTGTTTGGAAGTGTTAATATTAAGCTTAGGTGGAGCTAAGAATATGGGATATTTATTCATAAAGCTAATGGAACTTCACAGAGCAACATTTTTAAAAGATTTAAAAAAAAAAAAGACAACAATAAAAGTTTGCCACAAAAAATAAATGGCAAAGACAATAACAGAAGATAAAATTACAAAATACCAAAACGGATGGCTCGAATAACTTGTAACAGATCATCCAAAAAAAGTAGTCTTCGGAGGTAAAGGGGTCGCTATCTTTCCAGATTTTAGATCTGCAATGCCTGCAATGACAAAACAAAGGCCATAAAACCAAAGTTACAGTTAACATGGTGGGCAGAGTAGCCCAGGAAAAGAAAGGCAAAAGCAAATGAAAACTATATTAACTTCTTTTAGTAAAATCTTCAACTGAATCAGTGTTAATATTGTAGAACAGGCTGAGGAATCAAATGAAATTAATAATTAAGATAAAAAATTTTCAAATCAATGATAATAAATCATCTTACAAATTGTATGCACACAGAGACAGAAAAAAAGGTCATCCTAAGCACCATAATTAGCCCATCATGACGACATGCATTTCCCATGAAAGATACCTGTTGATGGTTAAATCCATTCTGTATGCATCCTCTTCTGCTGTGCCAAATTTTTGCTATAAGCCATAAGTAACCTTTATTAAAGAAAGAAGAGGAATTGGATGTCCCAGAGTGCAAAAAGTGTTTACTTTTAGTTCACTTACATATCAATGGGCAATAAAAATCATGGGAAAATTTTCCTTATGTTCTTTTACATGTAATCAACAGTTCTTTCCTGATAAATGTATGTGAGCACATGAGCACGTGTATGCACAACACACGCGCACAGAGAGAGAAGGAAGACATTAGTCATGAAACACTAGCAGAGCATATGGATATTTTACACAAGCATCATGTCATAAAGAAATCAGCAAAACTCACTAGCCCGTTTCCCCTTAAAGTATTAACTCCCACAATGAAGAATTTGAACTGCTCTTTCAAATGATCAAAGTTTTAGAAGGCTAAAAGATGCTCCCAACATGGGAAAAGTGGGAAAAGAAGAGGGGGGGGGGGGGGGGGGTGCACTTTTTTGGCAAGGCTTTATGAACAGCAGAGGTCCTTTTCTCTCTCAGAAAGACATAACCTACTAAAGTGTGTCAATTGAAATTTTTTTATAAAAATAAAAAAGAAGGCGCAATGTTGCAGCTGAAAATATTTTAGTTTGAAGCAACACCTTAAACAAGTATTTTACATAAAATCACTGAGCTCTCTCCCCTTTCATAATGAAAATATCAACCACAAGTCATCCCCCAAGCAAAGCTTAAAATCATCTACATATGATTCTATAAGGTTTAGCTTCTATCCTGATATTTGAATGAAAACTACAATTTGTACTAAAACAACATGAGATCACATGTAGCTGAAGAAATGAGAACAAAAACAACCAAGCATTAAGAATGAGAAGAATAAGAACATATTCAGAGTCTATCTTCAAACAAAAATTAAAAGAAATAGAACTACGAAAATAAGATGATAGAACATAAGTAAAGCTCAAGATGACCACTGAAAGTATCCCACAACATAAGGCCCCAGTTATGGCAAAGAAATTAGCAAAATCAACCTCATCATTAACCCATTAAAACCTTTTATTGCAAACTTTGAACAGAATTTTCTTAAACACACTAAACGCTAAATAATGGACAAAAATGACCAGAGATATAACATATCAAACAATTTCTTGATTTATTTCAAATAATCATAGAAAATCATAATGAAAAAAATGCGAAAACTATATACCTTTGTAGGAATGCGGCTATTATCACCGTACTCTTCAGACCGTAAGTTTACAAAATCAATCCACATATCAAAAAGGCGCATCCTTGCTGTTTCTAAATGTTTAGACTGTTCAGGATTGCTGAAAATCAAAGTCAAAGGAACCAAACACTTAATAAAATAAATAAATAAAAAGGTTAACAATTGCAAGGTCATGAATATGGTTATCTAATTCAATTCACATTATTCAAGCATCACAGTAATCTATAAAGGAAGTCTAGGCAGCAGAACATAGAATTGAATGTGCCATAGCAAAGAGAGAATGAAGGAAGGAATGAAATTGGAACATGCACCCATATGAAATTATAGAAAGCAAAGAGAAAATTAGAACATAAAAGACATAATTTTACATTGCCTATGAATGTTAATAGGGTGGGATGTCTAAAATTTGCAGACAAAGTTCAAAAGTAGTCAGTGTACCATATTCTCAAAAGTTGAAAAATGAAACTTCAAGACCTCCACCAAAAAAAAAGAAAAAAAAGAATGAACTTCGAAGTTTGAACACCATATTTATATACCAATAATGAAATTCCACAAAACCCATTTCATGAAACCCCAAAATACAGGCAAAAAACAATCAAGTACAAAAATCTAGAACAGAGATTGAACACCATATTTATATGCCAATAATGAAATTCTACAAAACCCATTTCATGAAACCCCAAAATACGGCCAAAAAATAAAAATCAAGTACAAAAATTAAAAACACAGAGTTTGAGTGTTGAATTAACATTTGTAGTAGTACCATGGAATAACAGCGACACCTTGGACTTGTTCTCCAGTAGACAACAAGTAGTCACTGACTTTGTCGACGAATTCACTTCCCAACATGTTGTCGAGAGCGATATCAATGTCGTAGCACTCTTTCCCTAAAAGCTTGTCGCGGACCCAGCCACCTGCAACTCGGAGATGGTGATTGGTGAGGCCAAAATGGCGAAGAGTGGCAAGAAGCCTGTCGAAGATTCTCCGCTCAATCTGTGTCAGTTCAATCCTCTCCTTTACTTCTTCAACCACTGGTGCAGACGCAGAGTTTGTATTTGCCATTATTATCGCTTGGCTCTGCAATGCAAAGGCAAAAACCCTTGCGTTTGGGATTGGGAGTTTGTGCAGGGTATTAGCGAGAGCGAGTGGGAATGAAAAAGCAAAAAAATGGTCAAGATTTGAGGACGAGGAGTCAATTTTGTATATACCTCTTTAATTTTCTAAAAATTTTGAAAGTAAAAGAAAAACTTGGAATCTAGAGTAAATTCAAAATTTACCCCTAATACAAATATACTGAGTAAAGTTGTAATTTTAAGTTACAATAATTTTTTAGTTAAATTTTATCCATAACAAAAGCAATGCCTCACGGTTTATATTTATCATTTTAGGAATAAGACTTGCCACCTTAACCATACGCCCCTCACATTTAAGCCTTCGTTTGGAAGGCAGGAATGGAATGAAATTGAATAAAATCAATATTTTAAAAATATTATTTCCTCTCCTTGTTTGAGAGTTTTAACGGAGGGAATAGAATGGATAGGAAGGAACACTCATTCCTCTGAAATTAAGAGGAATGAGAGGGAATGAAATTATATTTAATGATTTTTTTACTAAAACTCCCTATATATTCAATTATTTATTTTAAAATAGGAGTCTAATAGTAATATTGTCATAAAATGATTCCATTATATTTCCTTCATGTTACTCTCAAATAAGATTATTTATATTCCATTCACTTTCATTCATTTCCATTCATTTATTTTAAAACATCCAATCAATATTACTTAATTCCATTACATTTCATTCTTTTTCATTCCTTTCCCTTACTTAAATACATTCCATTTCATTCCTTTCTATTCTCTTAAGATCATTCTATTCCATTCAATTCCTTTATGAACTCCCAAACGGACCCTAAATCTGTCAAGAGGAAATTTGAGTCAGCTACAATATGTGATTTTTAATAAAATATAGATATTATCTTCTTTTATAGTTTTTAAGTTGATAAAAATCTTAATTTGATTAGAATTCTAATTACAAAATTTGAGCTTCACACTTTTACAAATTAAACTAACATTAAATTTTTTATTCATATCAACTTCAACTTCTTTAACGTGGAGTGTATACATCTAATTCTACACGTATCTACCCTCGCAACCCCATATTTCTTAAGAAATAATGAGTTCATCATCACGAAACTGAATGTTGACAAAAACTGGAAAGAAATGCAAAATAAAAAATTGGCAAGTGTCCTACATTTTTTAGTCTTTATAAATGCCATGTTGAACAAAAATCACATAACTCATTATGACAATGTACATAAGAAAACAGACCAACCTTTAAGACATGACTGTGATTGGTGAAGCTATAGACCTAAGCAAATCTTTGGTTAATTGAAACTTTAATTGAGTTAGAAGAGAGCTTAACACTGCAACTCATAATTCTTAATGAATACCTACCTTACGATTCTTTTTCTCTATTCTTCTTTTCATCTACGTACAACCTTGCATGTATGTATTTGTTTACTCTAATTTTTTTCCGGTCATCATTTGATTACCCTCAAATTGACTTGTGATAATTATTTGTTATGAAAGGCATAGATTGTTCTTTATTTGAAAGGCCAACACCTTTATGGCTATCTTGATGGAACTACACTGCCTCCATCTCAAGTCATCACCGTTGCAGCAACCGGAGGCACCCAGACTCTCCAAATTCGAAATTTCAGCACTGGCATGTGCATGATCAGATGATTCTTAGTGCAATTATCTCTTCTCTATATGAGAAGATTCTTACTCGTGGTTAAATGTACCACTTCACGTGACGTCTGGCATGCATTAGAATGCATGTTCATCTCACATTCTCGGGAACAATGCAAATTCATTATCAGCTCGCCACTTTGAAGAAAGGCAACTCTTCCATTGCTGATTATTTTCACCTCGCCACTACACTGGTTGATACTCTTGTTGCCATCGACCAACCTCTTAACGACCTCTTAATGATTTTGAGCTAATCTCCTTCCTTTTGGCTGGTGTTTGGATCTGACTATGATTCATTTGTCACATCCGTTACTACACAGGTTGATCCTCTCTCCATTGAGGACTTATATGGGCACTTACTATCCCATGAACTTCGGCTTGAACAACAATAGCTCACTGTTGATCTCGAACAAAAACAGCCCACTGTTGATCTCTCTCTTGCTAGAGCGAATTTTGCAGGTCAAGGAAATTCTCGCGGTGGCCAAGGTGGTCGCCAAAACTCCTCTCCTGCACTTGGTCGTGGCTCTCCTTCCTCCAACCAGAAAAATAACAGAGGCCAGGGGCGTGGTCGTGGCAATGGAAATTCTTCATCCACAACTCGTCCAGTTTGTCTGGTGTGCAACAAGACAGGACATTCAACACTAAATTGTTATCATAAGTATGACAATTCCTATTCCACTAATTCAACCAATATGCCAGATGTCAAAAGAAGTGGTACATTTAACCACGAGTAAGAATCTTCTCGGATAGAGAAGAGATAATTGCACTAAAAATCATCTCATCCTGTAGATGCCAGTGCTAAAATTCCGGATTTTGGAGAGTCTGAGTGCCTCCAACTGCTACAAAGGTGACGACTTGAGGTGGAGGAGGTGCAGTTACATCTAGCCATAAAGGTGCTGGCCTTTCAAATAAGGAACAATTTGTGTCTTTCTCAAAAGAAAATTATCACTAGTCAATTTGAGGGTAGTCAAATGATGAACGATAGTGAGTGAGGTGGGAGGAGTGAGAGGGGTGGGAGTAATGGTGGTATTGGCGGTAGAGGCTGAAGAGATGATAAAGCCATTTAATAAGACGAAGAGGATGATGAATCCATTTAATAAGACGTGAGAGACTTAGCTCTGATACCATGTAAACACAAATAATAGAATTGTTTTCCAGCCTAGCCTTATACGATTCCAGGCCTTTCATTTATATTAGAATTGTTACAGGGAGTTGTTGTAGATACAAGAGTTTGAAATACAAAATAACTCTATTCTATCTTATAACAATTTGTATTTCGTATTTTATGCTACCATTCTATCACATCTGTAATGCAGCTGGATATACAGCTAGATTGGATATGAATTAGATCTTATCCTTAACAATGCTCAACATGAGATTCTTTTACCCGTCACTCATTAGGAACAGGACACCAAGTTGTTAATGCAAGAACTAACCAATATCCATACCTCATGGAGTTGATGAATTTAGAGATCCCAAAGAAGAAGCTGAGTCTCAAAACCTCTATTTCCATGACAAGGCCATTCTGTCAGAATTGAACCAAGAATGGGAACAAGTTAAAGAAATTGAATGTATTATCCATAATTTTGGGTGGCTAGATAACTCATCTTACGGCTATTTTTATGAATTACTTTGAAACTTTCAAGCTTAAAATATTTCGTGAGGAACGGGTAATGTGATAATACTTACACTATCAACTTCCTCTTTTCAAGCTTCAAAAAAACAACCATACTCAAGAGAACTCAATTCTTTCTTTCTTTTTTTAAGGGAAAGAGAACTCAATTCTAAAAGGAAGAATGACTATTTTTAAATGAGGGTGAGTATGCTTGCCTCAAGCATGGTTGCAGGCGTACGCATTTCATGCATATGTTTGCTTAAATTAGTTTAATTTACATTTATTATGGAGCTCTATGATAAGGCTAATTTAAATTAATCAATGGTCCTTTCTTTAGTCGGCTTAGATCCATTTCTTAGAGTTTGAATATATTTTCTTTTCTTTATGGATGATCTGGTATTTGGCGTAAATAAAAATGATTTGAATTAAATTAATTATGATGGTGTCACAGAAATCATTCAACTCCATAACTTGTCCATATGTTTCGTCCAACGAAAGACAAGCTACGATAGGCGAAGTGAATGTTCCAAGCGTTCTGGCTAACCTTGTCCGTCTATGGACGGACAATACCTCATGGAATCTTACACATCACCTAAGCAGGGCAAGCCGTCCAAGATGGTCTCGTCCATCTTTTACTAAAGATGGACGAGTTCATCGTGGAGGTCTCGTCCATCTTTTACTAAGGATGGACGAGTTCACCGGCCCGTCCAACCTAGGTAACTTCCATAGCGGTTATGGAAGTTACCCCAATTCTCCAGACTCCTCGACATTGGGAACAGTTACTAAACAGATAACTGTTCCACGCATACTATATAAGGCTTCTTCGATGAAGGGTAAGGGGATTCAGACAATTTTACTTTGAGAAAATACTTCTTCCTTACAGAGAGTTCAAAAGTAACTAACTTCATCATCGGAGGACTTTTGGCCGGTCCCCTCTGATTCAGTGTTCTTTGTATTACAGGATATAGCCCAAAGATCATCGCTCGAGTCTTGTCAACCCACTGATATCCAAGGAATCATCAAATTAGACTCTATAATAAAGTAGTTTTCATAAGTAGGGAAATTTCAAATTTGATTTAATTTGTGATTTTCCGTACCTGATTTGATTATTTGATTTTCTATTTATGAGAGACTTTTAATTGCTAATTAATTTCACTACTTTTACTTCAATTTGCTTATGAGGCAAGTTGTAAGTGCTGAAAATATAATAACAAGTCCATGATTCCATCACTTACAGGTTGCCATATAACAAAATTGTAGAATTAATTGTGGTACTAGACTTCCTCTTTAAAACAAGAAACGCTTTCTAAAGCAGAGGATTCTGGCCTTTTGCCCTTTTTTTGAAACATATTTGGCATAATGCCCCTGTTTCGAAACTATATAGGGGGGTGCCCCTGTTTGTAAACTCGATCTTCGTAAAGGCGAGTTACTTAAGTAACTCGATTATGAAGAAACCGAGTTGTAGCCAGGTTCTTGCCACGCTGGTGTTCCAGCTTGGCTTTTGGGGAATAAAATATTCCCGCCTTACTGTTTGGAACTCGTCAATGGGGAAAACGAGTTATGTGCGGAATATGAACCAGTTTTTGAATGTAATGTCTCTAAAACTGTTTGTCTTCCTTCCTCTGCAGTCTACAGTCTCTCTCCCTTCCTCAGTCCGATCAGTAGCCACCGCCAGTCTGTTCAGTAGCCACCGTCAATAGCCACCTTCAGATTCTCCTATTTCTACCCGCACCCAAACCAAACCGTTCAGTAGACCTTTTCCGAAGTTAAATCGAAACCCATACCCATACCCACACTTCTTCAATCTCAGCACGGCTGAAGCTCAACCCAATCTGTCTTCGGAGTTAAAGGATTGCAAATGTATTAAGGTAATTTGTAAATGCTGAGTTCAAATTTTAATTTTTTCCCTTTGCATGTAATCTGATTTGAGTGTCGCTGCTTCCTAAGTTTTTCGCTGTCATATTCCCATTCAATCCTTTTCCTTTTTTTGGGGCTAAAATCTAAATCCTATCTCATTCAATCCGGATGAACGAAATACACGCAAGAAATCAACTACCTAATTTATTGTTTAGGGTTTCATAATTTTTTTTTGATGTGTTTAAATTTATTGCAGTTCTCTGGGGATGCTTTGCCTGCTGTGAATTTTTTTTTTTTTTTTTTTAAAGAGTAATTTACGAACTTACAAATTACACCATCTATAATACGTAGTCATTTTGATTTTGTCCGTAATGTATATAAATTTGGCTGTTTTAGCTGTTAGATTGTTGTCTATCTGTATTCATAATTATTGTTGCTGTTTTAGCTTTGTTGGGTTTGGTTTTGAAGTGGGTTTGGTTTTGAAGTGTTTTATGACGCACATCTAGGGCAGAAATTCATGTAAAATACAGTTAGCATGACAACGGTGTTCATTGTTAGGGGAAATTGGTTTGTAATTCATATAGTTTGAAAGTGTATCAAATCAATCTCTATTTTTTCCAGAAATTATGTCACAAGTTATGTCATGATTTTGAATTAGGGAAAATTTCTTTTTAATTCAATGCTGAATGATGTTGAATTGGGAAGCTATTGGTTTTACAAGCTTCAAAGTTACTGGTTTTTACAAGCTTCCACTCTGTTTAGTTTTTATTATAATAGATATAATGTGTGTATAATGGATATGCACGCATATATGTACACACAGACCATGGACATCCTAAAACCTTTGCTGCCATTTACTCTGCTTAGGGCTCTAACTGTGCCATATTGTTTTTATTCAACATCTAAGTTTTGGTTTGTAATTTTTTTTGTTTCATGTCATTATCCTTGTAATATCATACGGGAACATATAAACCTACTTACCACATCAGTTGAAAGTCACTTACATTTTGTGTACAGATGCATAATTGATTGTCTTAAGAGACTAGAATTGTCTTAGAAGTTCTTAAAGAATTTTTTTTGTTTTTTTTTTTTTTTTGGTTATTAGTATTCCTAGCCTTTGTAAGAAAGGATTTAGAAGTAGCCTATATAATGAACATTCCAACTTTTTTCAATCGCAATTGCTATCTCGTACCTAAATGTGAGTGCTTAGGAAAGCCTAGGCCTAGGTGTGATTGCCCGATGTTTTATCTTTGTTTATTTGATGTTCTTTTTATTGTTTAAATACCAAACAGCCATCAACACAATCAATATGTTATCAAGAATCTAGTTTAGTGTTGAAATTCCTAAAAAGGCTACATCAAATTTGGTATTAAAGCCCGTTTAAGCTCCTGTATTGTGTCAGATTAGCAGCTTCTGTGGGTTATGTTTGGTGACTAAGTACATCGAATTATTATTATTATCATCTATTACATTTGGGGTTGAAAAAGGAACTTAGTGGCCTTAGTGGCCTTTTAGGGTCACCCAATCCTTTCATAATAGGTTGGGTTAGGTTAGGGAGCATTGAGATTTGTGGTGGCTTTTGGGAATGGAAATAGTACATCCTGTAGGGTGCTTCTGACGGACCTAGGGCTTTGTTTATTTATTTATTTTTTTGGTGGTTTGGCCTACTATACTTATTTCCCTAGGGTATTGATTTCTGTGTGTCGGAATTAATTTTTGACTCTATAAAGTGTAGGCTTTTGAATGGGGTTTGATATGTAATTTAATTAATGGAAAAGAATGGAATATGAATTGCCACTAGGCTTTTGATGCAGATGGAAAATTGCAATAAAGAAACAAAAGTAGGAATTAAATTGAGATTTTGAGAGAGAGAGAGGTCATGTAGGTTGGCAGTGATAGTGGGGCAGGGTGGGTTGGTTGCTGTGGGGGGATGGGGGTGGTCAATGGATTGGGAACGAAAAACAGCAAAAATAATTACAAAAAAAATGTTCACTGTGGGTTATCTTGGCTAAAACTGGTGGATTGCTGGTCTAATCTTTTGTGTTGGAAGAGCTTTATTGGTGGGCTCGTGCAATGGTATATTGTATTTTTATATATTTAATACATGCTATATTGTATTTTTTATATATTTAATTTTAGGGAATGCTGTATTTTATCTTAGTATTTAAAGAATCACGCATGTTGTAGCCTACCTATACCTGAAGACTTATCTCTACTTCTTAGTTGAAGAGATACCTTAACGGTTATAATTAAGTCTCTGACATTACTTAAAAAGTTTAAAATGTATAAATTAGGCACAATTTTTTCACAAAATCAAGGTGAGATATTTTAAGTTGTGTATAATAGAGTTAGGATCAATAACAAATTTATGTGAAATCAATTTTGCTTTAATTATAATTTGCTGAGCGAGGTCAAAAAAGTTCATGAATAATTTTGTGTGCTTAAACTATTTGGTAAATAGTCATATATAATTAGGGTTTCTAACTCAAAAAAACAAAGAAAGAAGTATCTTTTGGGTTAAGGGTAGGTATACCTTGGGTGCAGGACGAGGGGTTTGTTGGGGCTGAGGTGGTGAAGGTGAAGTTGTTACAGGCTTTGGCTGCTCCTGCTGGTCCTCCTGCAAAGCGAAATGCCATGGAATCATACAGTCAAAATCTTAACTTAGAAATCAATTAGCTGATCATGATTATATAATTTCTATCAAACTTTTGAGATTTCCACAAAAAGAAAAACAAACTAGACTTTTGATTACCTCTGCCATGCAACGAACTCGCATACTAGTATATCTGGGCAAATGTGGCACATAACTAGTGGGAATTAGAAACTGGTTCACCCTATTAGTAGATCTGTTTGAAACTACACGATTCAAAGTTGGTCTTACTAAGATGGATTGCATTGCAGATGAGACTGCCATTGCCAATTAGAGCTAGCTTAATGGAGTAGGCTATTGATGATCAAGTAGCTATAAGCACTAGGAAATGAGGTACTAAAGTTGTTGTTGTGGCATTAATGTTAGGCGTCGAAATGACATTATATAGAGAGTGACAGAGTGTGTTGGAGGGGCAAGCACTAAGCAGAGCAGTGGATATTTAAGGAGCCACGTCTTTCCATATATATTTTCATAAGGATATTGGTTCACGTGTGTTCATTTGTCCACACATGGTGGTGTAAGCAATAGACATGGCTCTCTCCTTCACCATAACTTTCTTAATTGTGTTTTCCCACCCAACCTAAAATAGTTTAGGCCTCTCTTAATTGTGTTTTCCCACCCAACCTAAAATATTTTCAGGAAAACTAGGATTCACCTGCACGAAACACATAAAAACAATGAAAACATATTTGGAAAGCGACAATCTTTTGCGTTACTGTCAACATATTAGGCTTCGTGAACTATTCCTTGTTTATAGTTTAGTGTTTTACTTTAACTCTTCCTTGATATGATTAAATCGATTGAAAATCAGTGTATATAGATGCATGATGTATAATTCAGTTTAGCAATTATATGTTTTAAATTTTCTGTCAAATCTCTCTTTCACTCTGTCTCTCTGTATTTGTTTCTGTGAGTTTGTTGTAGAACATTCAATTACTTGCCTGTGTTTACTTGCAAAAGCCAAGCTTTTCTTCACTATTACTTGCCTCTGTTTACGTGTCTAACATGATTGCATGCGTGTCAGATATGCAGCAAGTGGGAAATGTGGATCCTGGACCGACGGTTCGTACACAGTTGACGCGGCAGCCGGTTCATTGATCCACGCTGCTTTGGGAGACGCCAGCCGGTCAGGTGTGTAGTTGTACTGAACTTTAAGTGGTGCACGATCGGTCTAAAACATATAACTCGAGTATTTTAATATCGAGTAATAACTGGTGACTGAAAAATATAAGCAGAAATACTCGCCCTCCGAGAAATCGAGTTACTTTAAGTAACTTGATAATTTAATTATCGAGTACATTTAGTACCATCACAACTCCAGCCAAAGTTGTCTGGAAGAATCGATTCTTACTTGATTGGTGCACGATCGGTCTAAAACATATAACTCGAGTATTTTAATATCGAGTAATAACTGGTGACTGAAAAATATAAGCAGAAGTACTCGCTCTCGAAGAAATCGAGTTACTTTAAGTAACTCGATAATATAATTATCGAGTACATTTAGTACCATCACAACTCCAGCCAAAGTTGTCTGGAAGAATCGATTCTTACTTGATTGGTGCACGATCGGTCTAAAACATATAACTCGAGTATTTTAATATCGAGTAATAACTGGTGACTGAAAAATATAAGCAGAAATACTCGCCCTCCGAGAAATCGAGTTACTTTAAGTAACTCGATAATTTAATTATCGAGTACATTTAGTACCATCACAACTCCAGCCAAAGTTGTCTGGAAGAATCGATTCTTACTTGATTGGTGCACGATCGGTCTAAAACATATAACTCGAGTATTTAATATCGAGTAATAACTGGTGACTGAAAAATATAAGCAGAAGTACTCGCTCTCGAAGAAATCGAGTTACTTTAAGTAACTCGATAATATAATTATCGAGTACATTTAGTACCATCACAACTCCAGCCAAAGTTGTCTGGAAGAATCGATTCTTACTTGATTGGTGCACGATCGGTCTAAAAGATATAACTCGATTATATTAATATCGAGTAATAACTGGTGACTGAAAAATATAAGCAGAAGTACTCGCTCTCGAAGAAATCGAGTTACTTTAAGTAACTCGATAATATAATTATCGAGTACATTTAGTACCATCACAACTCCAGCCAAAGTTGTCTGGAAGAATCGATTCTTACTTGATTGGTGCACGATCGGTCTAAAACATATAACTCGATTATATTAATATCGAGTAATAACTGGTGACTGAAAAATATAAGCAGAAGTACTCGCTCTCGAAGAAATCGAGTTACTTTAAGTAACTCGATAATATAATTATCGAGTACATTTAGTACCATGACAACTCCAGCCAAAGTTGTCTGGAAGAATCGATTCTTACTTGATTGGTGTACGATCGGTCTAAAAGACATAACTCGATTATGATATTGTCGAGTAATAACTGGTGACTGAAAATATAAGCAGAAGTACTCGCTTTCCGAGAAATCGAGTTACATTAAGTAACTCGATAATTTAATTATCGAGTAAATTTAGTACCATCACAACTCCAGCCAAAGTTGTCTGGAAGAATCGATTCTTACTTGATTGGTGCACGATCGGTCTAAAACGTGGAACTCGGTTTTTCGTTAAGCGAGTAATTATGAACTCGAGGCTTATATTATCGAGTTATTTGGGTCCTGATATACACAGTTCAGTGTTATCTGTTGTTTCATAAAAAGAAAAAAAAGCATAGCTCATTGTGTGGATGCACTGGACTCCCACGGTAGCAGCAGTCGATTGCTCTCGATTCCTCAAGCTCCTAAGCGACTTCCCGGGTTCCAAACATCGATCCTCAACTGTAGTATGACTCTTTTACCCTTGCTTCCCATTGAAATTAATTTCAAATCCTGCATTAATCTCCCTGTGAAAGCTGAAATTTCGAACTATGCAAGTGTGGGGATTTTCATGATTTTGGGTGTTGTGGTCTGAAATGGGTCATGGGTTTTTACATATGCATGTTGTTCATACGATTTGTAGCCTTTAATTACATAAACATAGCTGATTTCTACAAGCCCATTCAATTTAGGGTTCATGTGTTAATATGGAATTTGGGGATTTTCATGGGTGTTGGTGTTTTGACATGAAATAGGTAATGGGTTTTTTTTGTATGGATGTTGTACACACGTTTTCTACCCTTTAATTGCAAAGAACACATGATTTGTGAGAAATGAAAAATTAGAGTTCATGTCTTCATATTGGGAATTTCGGGATTTTGATGTATTGCTTCATTTCATCTGAACTGGTTCATGGGTTGCTGTGTATGCATGTTGGCAAGATGTTCTCTATCGTTTATATTCAAAATTTTAACATCTTGGTATACATGTTGGTTCATTCGCCAATCTTGTTCTTTGTGGAATTTGGCGTTTTGTTGAATTGGGTATAATTGCCTGAAATTGACCACATGGTAAGACATTGATGGATGGTAGTGACTGGTTTTACACCCGCTGCACCATGTACACTGTGGGTTTGCATGGTTCTCAAATAACTTGACTGTATGGGTCAATGTTCATGTACATACAGAAAATTTTTCATTTCAATGCATTCATTCATTGACGCTTATTGTGCATCAATATCATGCAGTCTTTTTGTCATGCATATGTACATTGGAATATATTATGTGTCTCTAACGCAGTTCTAAATATTGGTTTTCTGTTGTGCTTTCATTCCCACCTGTACATCCTAGTTATGGCTCCTAAGAAGTCTAAAACCATTAAAACCAAAGCCAAAAGAGTGTCTGCCTCCTCATCTAAGCCTGCCAAAAGAGTGTCTGGCTCCTCATCTAAGCCTGCCAAAAGAGTGTCTGCCTCCTCATCTAAGCCTGCAATTGTGTTTGATGAAACAACGTTTGAAACGGTTACGAAGGCGCAAAGGTTTGAAAATGTAATTCAGTATTGGACAATTTGGCCGGAACGAGAAATCAATCTAGATGAATTACCACTTGTTGTCCATAGGAATCTACAGTGTAGGAACTGGTTGTCTCTATGTAAAGATTTACAACCCCCTCCAGTTGCACTGATTAGAGAGTTCTATGCCAATCTCGAAATTCGTTCTTCTAATGATTTCGCTACTTGGATTCGAGGTCGATACTTTGTCATAACTAAGAATGATATATCCAATGCTCTTGATGTACCTCGTGTTAGAACACCTACTTATCCATACTCATACTCGAACCGTCCTGAAATCTCTGATGTTATGACTCTTCTTTGCGGAAGACCAATGACATTGGCCTTCACAACATCAAGAATTAACTCGAGTGACTTAACCGAGCTTAATTATATCTTATTTAGGATAGCTTGTCACAACATCTTCCCCATCTCCCATGTCCATACTATTCCTAGAGAGAGGTGTTACTTTTTGTATGCCCTCGTAACTGATGCGTCCATTTGTTTTGCTTCCGTTTTCTATGAAACGCTTGTTCGGGCGCATAGGAGTAAGAGTAAGAAGCATGGTCTATTCTTCCCAGTTTTCATCTATAGGATTCTACGCTATGTAGGAGTAAAGAATTTTCCTTCCCTAGAGTTGATCCACATCACAGCCCCTATAGGAGCCACCTTTCTCAAACAGCGGACTGCACAAAAGAGGAGTGTTGGACCGAGTGTTGGGTCATCAAAAAGGCCACGAGTACAGTCCACCACTGGAGACGATCATGCTGAGCAGAGTCCTGTTGATCCTACAGGTACCGTTGCTGACATTGGTGACGATGGGGTACATGCTCACAGCACAGCTGCAGACCCCACCGTTCCTCCTCCCCTATCTCTTCGTGCTATGATGGAGACCATTATGACGACTCAAGCAGCTCATGGACAGCTTTTAGATGGCCTTATTGCTGAGGTTGCTGCGTTGAGAGCAGATTTTTCAGAGTACAGTAGTGCTTTTCCACCTCCGCCACCGTCTGACTCTTGATGATTGCCTTTGGCAATACATAACAGACAGGGGAAGTAGGGATTGTAGCGTAGGAGCTTTAGGGCTAATTTGTATTCAAGTTTTTTTATGTGATTGTCAAGTATTTGTATATTATTATATGTACTCTTCAAGGTCCACAAACATGGTTTTAATTTTATGATAATATGACCATATTCACAATGTGTGATGACTTTTATATCAAATGATCATTTGCTTTCTTTCTTTTTTTCCTTCAACTGGAATGTTGATATGCATATTTGAAGAAAAACTACAATCATTGAAATGATAACAGAAAGGAACCTACCTCGTTATATGCATTATCGATTAGTTATGCAATGGCTACACCAAAAAAATAAAAAGAGATCATAAAAGTAGATTAAACACATACTAGCCTCTGAGCACGCACGTGCACAGAGGTTGTTCTAATTTTATGGATAATGATTAATTTAAAGCATTGTTCATAATTTGGGATTACTACATTTTCCAAACAAAAAAAAAGTACGGCATTGTGATTCACCGCACATAATACTCATCACACCCATACGTTTTTTTTATTTGTTTCATTCTTTTTTCTTTTTTTTTATGATTGGAAAATATAATAATCCAAAATTACAATAAATGCTGTAAATTAACCCTTACCCAAAAAATTGAAGAGACTCTGAGCACGCGCGTGCTGAAAGTGTTAGGGTTTATAGTTGTATTTGATTAAATTTCCTATGCCGTACTCATACACGTTTATACTTTTTCGATGAACGTTATATAGATTTTTTTTCATAATTAATACCTACGTTTCCTGTTTCTGGTCACTGATTTGTTTTGTGTTTCCACTTCTCCATCCATATCCTTATATTTAGGGAAAATTTTAAGATTACAATGGGGAATTCGTGTGACCCTATCCTTATTTAAAAGCTTAAGAAAATAAGGAAAACTACATGTTTCACCCAAATCCCACTTACTACACATCCATAACAAAAGTGAAAAAGAGTTGAAATTCGAAATATACTTATTTCACCGGTGAAGGAATCAATAATGGTTAGCCACTTACTACACCCCCATAACAAAACTTAAAAAGAGATTAGATTTCAAAGATATCAATTAAATGAAATTAAAACTGAGAAAATGCACATAACATTGTTAATGGAGCAGTAAAGTAATAGTCTATAAAAGAGGAAATGTAAATTGAATTTCACATAGAATTATACAAATGATAAATATAATTTATGTTACAAAAGAAATATGTTTACAACAATTTCTTAGATAACAACCACTTTAGGTGAGGGTTAAATTGGGTAAAATAATATTGAATCTCAAATATATAATATAATAATACCCTCTAAAATAAAGTGGCATGAATTACATTTTAAGAAAAAATACCGTAAATTACATGGAAAACTTGTTTACATATTCCCCATGGAATAAGAGTAGTGTAAATTACTTTAGGGAAAAAGTAGCGTAAATTACCACTTCAAGCAGCCTAATTCCCTTAAAACCAAACACCAAATTGGCCAATGATGAACACAATGCCTCCATCAAATAGGTTGCCAAGGTCCACTTCACTTCTACAACACATCTCTACTTGAGTTCGAATACCTCTTTTTCTTTTTTTTCTTTTTTTAAATCAAACACCTTTTTGACCTTCTAGCTCGTGCTTCGTCCATAACTATCTCAAATAATATACTTGTTCCATAATTATCGAACCAGTAACACAACATTACCGCTAACCACTCGCCATATTTGTTAGTTACTTGAAAATTAAATAACTGGGAAAATACAAAGTTCTGTTAGTTTGTCAATACCATAAAAAACGAATATGTTAAAAGCTCTAACGAAAATCATATTAACAAGAAGTCATGTAATTTACCAATAATAATAACAATAGTATCAATAAAAAAGTAGCTAACCTTTTTCTGCCTGGTAAGAAATTTGTTATACATTATTAGGGTTAAATACTAACCACACTGCAATCACAACATAAACAGGGGAAAAAATTGACCTTTGTTAACAAAATAAGCAGGTACTATGGAAAATCACAACTAACTACTTGTCACATAAGGCATAGGAATAATTGACCAATAACAAAGAGGTAGCCTTTGGTAAGGAAATAAGTAGTTAAAAAGCCTCAGTTAATTGGCAACAGAGTTTTCCATAAAGTGTAAAAACATTGATGATGACCTTTGTTGAGACAATAAGCTGTGTAAAGACCCTTTATCATATAAGTTACCGGGCATGTACACACATAAAACTGTAAATATACTATTACGCAATCAGGGGAAGAAGAAGATGTAGAACCAAATCTGTTTTGAAATTCCTTTTCTAAACAAGTTTTTTGAAATACATCATGGAAATATTAATGCATTATCAGAACTCTCAATTTCAATTCAAACACTACTACAGTTTCCTCGCAACTTGTTATGAAACAGAAAATATACATGCAATATAAATCATAGGAAAGAAAATAATTATATAATTACAGAATAAACATTCTTCACCAAGAGGAAGGAAAGCATAGGCAGATGAACGAAAAGAGTAATCAAACCTTAGAAATGGTTGGAATTCGTTCTGCATAGCATAAACCAGGAGCAGTTAAATTCTAAGTTTCCTTGCAACATCAATGCTAGGAAAACAAATAAATTATACAATTAAACAATGTAATTTTTTCACAACAGCGAACGAAAGCATAGGCAGATGAAAGGAAGAAGTAATCAAACCTTAGGAAGCATAAACCAGGACCATTAAAATTATCAGTTTCCTTACAACTTGTTATGAAACGGAAAATAAACATACAACATCAATCATAGAAAAACAATCAAATTATATAATTAGACAACAAAATTTTTTGACAAAAAGGAACAAAAGTTTAGGCATATTAAAGAAATGAGTAATCAAACCTTAGGAATGGTTGGAATTGGTTTTGCAGAGCATAAACCAAGACCATTAAAGTTGTAAAGAAAAGTAAAATCGGAATAGATGGAGAACCTCTTCCTATATAAGATACATAAATAGCATTCATTGAAAAATAGGGGAGCTGTATGTTAAGGTGGCTTAATCAGTGTGGTAACTGCGACCATGCACCGTTAGTTGAGTAGGAGAGGAACAATCTTGGGTTTTGATTATTGTAGAAGGAGAGGTGAACCTGAAAATACACGGGTGTGGGGGAATAAGTTTTCAAAAAGGAGCACTGTGGAAATTCACCTAACTTCTATCAGCAATAGTAGCGTAATTACAATTGATCCCAGTTAAATTTAGATAGATGGAGGAAAATTAGACACCAATTTCATATTTAAATTGGTGGTCCCCACAAGAATCTAGACACATGACATTGGTAACAGTTATGACCCTCTTCATACAGTGTTTTTCTAGCCTGTATTGACATGACAAGCTCTACTAAATTTTGATTGTAATGCTTGAACCATGAAATAAGGTTATAAATGCACCACAATAATGAATTTCTTTCTACTCCCACTAAATTCCTAGATTGAGTAAACTATGAGTCGCAGCGTCTCAATGTCAAATCGTAAAATGCGAAACAAGTTTGGATCTACTTCAACATATGGATCATCAGAAGCTCTAGCAAATCAACAACTACAGACATACACAGACCACTATGGAGGGAAATGGGTCGGAAAGAAGAGGGATTTCATTAATATACCAATATACACGTACGAGAGTCTTGGAAGCGTCGGACACATCATGGTCGGCAAACCCACAAAACTAAGTACAGATACAACCGCAATAGAGTTCACCGTAGCAGAACCACCATGGTCAACCCTATACGAGAAGAGGTGTGAGTTGGAGGTGTATTGTCGATGACACGGGTTACGAGTTCCTAAGGCACGCTCAGCCGAGTTACCTAGAGATGAACCTGCCAACATACTTGCGCGTCTTGAACAAGAGAACAATCAAATGCAAAGGCGACTAGACCGTTTTCATGCAATCCAAAAAGCTAGGAAGCATCTAAAGGGGAAGGCGCAAGAGCGAGCCATGAAGTCTATTAATGAAATTACTGCGTTAGATGATGAAAGAGATATTTCAGACTTCTCAGATTCAAGCAATGATGACTTCCAGAAATTTCTACCAACGAACATTAGACGTTGTTGTTAATGTCTACACATTTTGTGCAATACAAAATGTTGTTCTTAACGTCTGACAAATGATGATTATGTACGTTCAACTTTTGCATTACTAAAGAGAAACTGTTCATTAGTTTTCGCTAAGTTTAAATGAAATCAGTTTTTCATTTTTTACCTGCTGTTCTTTGTTGCTACATATGAAAATTTAAACTGAAAATTTCATACATTCTACAATACAGACTCTTCCAAACCACACACACCAACCACTCTTTCACAGAAAAACCATAAGGTTCCTAAAGCAAGGACTCGCCGAAGTAGAGTGGGGCCCAACTGAGACCATCACCGGCGAGGTGTAAAAACACACATTTGTTCAAGATAATACTCCCTTCCAACGTGCATTCTGTGAAACTGGTACTGTATTACATTGTTCTGTTTGTATGTTGCAATGTTTTCAATGGATTAGCTAAGTGTATATGAAATCGTAACTCATTCTTTCCCTGTTGTTCTTTGTTGCTACATATGATTCTTGTGCTTTGGTTGGAAAATGTCCTCTGCTTAGATATGTTGATGTTTCCAATATTCTCTCTGTGTAAATTGGAATGTTACCCACATAACACTCATCACCCAACTTAGATTTATTGCACATTACTTGTAGGAAAATTTAATAGATCCAATACATACAGACTCATCCAAACCACACATACTAACCACACATATGATTCAATAATACAAATAATTCATATATATGACACCATCAATTGCTGTATCATATACCCGAATCCGTGTATCTTAGTTCTGCTACTGTCCTACTTTATATAAATACATTACATATAGACTCATCCAAACCAGGCCAACCACTCATTCTGTCTTCCTCTTTATGTAGAAGAAAGTTTTTTGTTACTTTCGTAACAAACTTCTGTCTGGTTTCATGTTTTATGGGCAAATCAGCTAAGGGATATGTTTCTATCATCTTCATATAAGTCTATTATTTATAGCTGATGATCTTCCAATTTACAGTTGTTATTGACTGGATATTGAATCTCAGTGGTAGTCTTATCAAATATAAGAACATGGAAGCTTAATTTTCCTTCACATCTGAAAACTAGAAAATAAACATAACAGATAGAATGGTATTCAACGAAATCCTGCCAACCATTACAAAACCAAATGTTGTTATCAACTTTCTTCAATCCCACTTGCCAAATACCACCATAGGGAACAGTGAGTGTAGCTACCATGGATAGCTCAGCACTGTTGAACCCTGACCACAAGTACCCATCCACACTCACGTGAAAATACAGAGCATCCCTTCAAAGTTTATGCATTAATTTTGGGGGTGAGCTGTCCACCATTTCTACTTATACACTTTGCAGTGCTGCATGTGCTGCTCAACAGTGCGTCACACTGTTGAACCCTGTCCAGTCATATCACTTACACGCACATGCGCACACAGATATGCATCCTTTCGCAATGCACCGTTTTCAAGGATGCAGAGCATTCCTGAAAAGTTTATGATACATTTAACACAGCTCGACACTGTCTCGTCAAGTCATGTCAGACAAGGCACAGGAATGCTGAATAGTCTTCACGTGAACCCTATCCAGTCATATCACCTACACGCTTGTCAATACACAAATATGCAGATTTTTGCAATGCACTGTTTTCAATGATGCAGAGCATCCTTGAAAAGTTTATGAAACATTTAATGCAACTCGGCACTGTCTCGTCAAGTCATGTCAGATGAAGCATAGGAATGCTGAATAGTCTTCACGTGAATAAACACACAACCTCCTTTGCAGTACACATCACCTGCCTTCTACTGTAGCATAAGCTATAGCCATATCAAACAGTTGCCTCAGCGAACCACGTGCACCAACAGGTGCCACTGTATAGCCAAGTCATGTTCGCAGTTAGTATGTGCTCCTCAACACCTCACTAAACAATACAAATGTCCAGACATATCATCTTTATTCACGTGAATACTTACCCTTACATATAATCACATTCACGTGGATATTTACCCTTGCAAAACTCCTATATAAAGTCCTAGTCCCATTTACATCTACCCTTGCAAAACTCCTATATAAAGTCCCACTCCCATTTACATCTACCCTTGCAAAACATCTACAGATACCGATCATAAGTCACATTTTCCAATGTCAATGCGCAATTGGATGCTACCTCGTTTTCCAGATAACTATAGGAGGGAGAGAGATTCCGACGAGAGGGAATACTATGCCGGACTGCGGCGGGAGTGGGACTTTCGTGTGAACGAGTCCAACGCTCTGCACGATGATCTCGTGCGAATCGGAGCGCCTCTTGTTGATCGTGTCTCACTCACACTATCACGACAAAATATGCATCAATATGAGCGTGCAGTGACAAAAATAAAAAAAGAGAATAATCTCATGATACTCCGTAGGTCCAGGTATCACATGCTACAGCTAGCGGAAGAGCTGGCCGCCGCCACGAACCGGCAACTCACTCCGACGGAACGTAACAATGTCCTTAACTACGAGGACTACCTGTCAGAGTGAATGCCTATGTGGTATGTGTGTTATGTCTAGGTTAAGTCAATAATGTTAGTAGCATTAGTGTTCAATATGCAATGCATGCATATTGGTGACATCGTGTAAGTTACTTTAAGTTTTCTGTATTATGTTGTAGGTGCTTATTGTTATGTTCTAGGTGCTTATTGAAAAACATCATGTGTGGGAATATTTGACTTTTATGCGTTCTGTGGGAATAAACTAGATTACGAATAATGTGCATGGTCCTCACAATCAATAATAAGGTTTACATAGTACAAATGCAACAACAGTGACCCACATACATTTAAAACATAGTTAACAAAAATAGTTAAATAACAAAGTCTAATTACACCACGACACGATTAGTCTTCATCTGACATCTCCACATCTGACTGATAAATGGGATCAGCAAGAAGTGATTGCATGAATTGTGCGTGCTCGTACCACCCTCCCTCCACTGACTCTCGGATCTCGACTTGGGTCCGATATCGATTAAGACGTATCTTCATTCGATTATTTTCTTCTCTTATGCGGTTCAATGCTTTACGAAGTTCGTCAATCGTGTCTCTAGGCATCTGCGATGCGAGTCGCCGAGGCACTGGCAACTTAAAACCAGTCAACTCATCATAAAACATTTGTTGTTCACGAAATAACCAATCCCACTCCTGTCTCATGGTATTGTGAACATAAGCACTATTTCGCAGATTTGGATTGATTGGATAGCTAAACTCATCTTCCAATACCCAGCAACGACCCATAGCAGTGAACACATCGTGAGGCCTATAGAGTTGTGGGTTGCCAGAACCAGACATTGACACTGAATACAATAACATCAACTGATCAAGTTAACACTGTGCATCAATTGTTGGTAAATAATGTAATGCTGCATAAGATGCTACATGACAGTGGCGGAGGTAGGATTTCAATTCAGGGGGGGCAAGCTTAGAAGTCAATATTAACAAAAAAAAATATATATATATATATATTAAAAAACATTATAAAAACAACTATAAGTGTCATACAAAAACTATGTAAACTATATTTAGACATTTAAGTTAATACTATAAAATAAATTGTGGAAATAAATAAATTTTAAAATTATTTAAAATATAGCAATTTACTTGCAAAGTTGTATACACATCTCACTATCTTTTCTTGATTGTTTTTGAAACTATAGGAAAAGTTCGACTTTCTTTTTATTTTACAAACTAATTAAAATTCTAGTTCATAGCATAAACCCACAATTTAAAACTGAAATGTCAACAAATTGAGGACCAAAAAACAAAAAAAAATTGTGTACAATATAGGACTATCGATTGACATAAGAAAGACACTACAATGCATTATTATTATGCTAGGTGTGTGTTATTGTGCCTAACGGAAATTCTTCTAATTAAAAGCTAACAGCTAACAAGTTAAAAGCTCTTGGTGTGTGTTATTCTGCCTAACGGAAATTCTTCTAATTATTTTTGCTTCTGTCACGAAACTTTTGGGTTGTTTCCTATTTTTTTTCCTTACACGGTGTCATTGACTTAGGTAAGCTTGTCATTTTCCCTCTATTTCAGCAGGGCCAGGAATATAACTCAATGTACACACATAACATTTATCACCATTTCTATAGCTTATTGTACGTTTCTTGTAACATCAAACAACTAATATACCTCTAAAATACCATTCAAGAAAATACACATAACACTCATTCAAGAAAATACCAAAGCATAAGTAATACAAATTATTAAATGAACATTATACTCTAACAAAAAACATACATTATGATTGATAAATTTTTATAATATCTACAACTATACCAAGACAATAATAAAATCCTCAATGTATTTCAAAGAAGAGAATGAGTTAGGTAAACCTGAGATGATGGAGAGATAACACCAACTTCTGACCGAAAATTCTTAGAATGAGGAGAATATTTGAAAATGATGAGGAGAATTGCTTGAGAAGTAGATATAGCAAAATAACTCGATTATAAGAAAACCGAGTAATATTAATAACTCGATTTCCTATTAATCGGGTTAAGCTTCACGTGTGAAAAACTGATGTGAAATGGCGTCAGAATAGCACAAAACTCGGTTATATGAGAACCGAGTAATACAAATAACTCGATTATCTGTTATTCGGGTTTTTTGTACTCGTTTTCCCCATTGACGAGTTATAAACAGTTACGCTGGAATATTTTATTGCCCAAAAGCCAAGCTGGAACACCAGCGTGGCAAGAACCTGGCTACAACTCGGTTTCTTCATAATCGAGTTACTTAAGTAACTCGCCTTTACGGAGATCGAGTTTTCAAACAGGGGCACGCCCCTATATAGTTTCGAAACAGGGGCATTATGCCAAATATGTTTCGCAGAAAGGGCATAAGGCCAGAATCCTCTTCTAAAGCATATTAAAATTACTGTAAAAGGCCCTTTTAGTGGGCTATGAAGAAATTTCAACCAATTGGTCCAAGAGCTCATGAGTGGGCTTAAGGAAAAAAAAGATCTATACATCATGGATCTAGTCTTATGGTGGTATTGGCTGGGCTTTTTGTTTTCCCGAGAATCTGGCTGGGCTTGTGGTTTTTTTTTTTTTTTTTTTTTTTTGTGGGTGGGTTCAAGATCCATTAGATTGGCTGGGCTTGGGGTTGAAATTACAAAATTAATGTCTTTTTGTTCTTATCTCTTGCTAGCCTGAGCTATGCTTTATTAATTTAAAAAAGGGAGGAAAAAAAACACTTGTTTGGGTGTAAATGAGAACCGATCCATTTACAATATTTTCTTAACAAATATTAAGTAATAAATTATTATTGGTGGACAAAAACCTAATTTCAGTGATAGGTACAAATTATAACTAATATTAACTTGCCACCTAAATTTTGTTATAAAAATATTATAAACATAACACTTCTGGTTATGGGTACATTTACATGCTTGTAAGCTAACAACTCAAATAAGTGCATAGAGTTAATTAATTTTTTCTTTATAATGAAAAATCAAAATATTATTGTCTAATTGCTGATTTTTCATACTGATATGTCAAAATATCATAAACAACAAATTGGATGTTGATGAGCTTTTCCTTAAAAAGAAATCCCATGTTTTTTCCTAAGAGCTTTTGAATGTGACATAGCCGAAGGGAGGAACATTATCAAGTTAGAGTCTCAATAATTTTTTATTTGATTAATATTTTAAAATCCTATCAATGAATATTATACTTTTCTTATTGTAGGGGCCTTTTTTATGTATTGCGTTGGGCTGGGCTGCTTCCTGCGGTAATGGGCCCGAATGTTTCTGAGTAAGGGCATTGAGACCAGTCCAACTGTAACTCAACTTGGGCCGATTTGTGCACAAACTATGCCTCGTCTGCTAGGAGTATGCTTACGGTAAGCGGAACTGTTTCAGATGAGTTACCGTAGACAGATATAATAATAATAACAAAACAGAGTACTCTGACTATTTAATGAAAAATGGCCAAGTCATCCCTACTTATAAAACATAATTACAGTTGTAACAATGTCATTTACAAAGAAAGTAAAGGAGAAAGAAAGTAATATGAACTAATCAAGAATGAGCATAAAGTCAAGTTTAAGTTTGGTCTGCAGAAGCAAAACCAAAGAGGGGAGAACGCCTCCTATCAATGCAAATAATCTCCAAGGAAAAGATCCTACCGTGGGGATTAATGGCTTTGAGGGAGTCGGGCCTGATTGGTTAATGCCCAAAAGGAATCCTTGTTATGTTTTGGAAGAGAGCAGGATTTGAAGGGGGAGAGAGGGAAATCGACCTACTAGTGCATGCCTATTGTATTACCTTTCTTTTTTCCTCTGTTTTCTCTCTTATCTTTTTCTTTTCTTTCTCTTGTTTTCTTTTATTCTGTTTTCTTTTTACTCCGCCACACCCTCTATTTTTTCCATCTTTTTTCAGGGCACGGCAAGGGTCCTTTTATAATGCCTGCTGTGACCAATTTTTTACTACTTTACCCCTTAACTGCCTTTGTCTGGTCTGGGCATACTTGTCGACCACCAAAGGGTTCGTCTGTATGCCACTCACCCTTGCCAGACAAAGGCAGATTTGTTTCATTCATCAGTCCACCGTAGCAATCTTACCTGCCATGGCATAAATGTTTCTCTCTCTTTCCCTCAAGGCATGCACCTAGCGGTTCCCCCCTCAACCTTGGCTCTTTTGGGTAGTCTATCATCCCAGCAGGACGTACCTCCCAAAAGGGCTTGGGCAAGAGTCGCAAAATAAGTCTTTTCCCCTCTCCCCACCACCAAACCATACCCTCTTTACCTCTTACCTCTGGCCCATGACCCCGCCACGTCCTATATTGGTTGGGTACAGGCTGGTGGCACCTGAGCCTTGCGCGTGCTTTCCTTTCAGATATGTCCAAAAATTTGCCTATTGCTCATGCATTTGCCGTGATATGGAGGCTCGCCGTCCGTGTTTTTTGACCTTTTATGTGGGCCTTTTTTTGTTTTCCTGCTCTATTTAAGAGCTGGACTTTATCTGATGATGGGCCTTACATTTTTTTAGTCCACTCCTTGGTTTTCTTTATTTCTTGCAATGTTATACTGTTATTCCTGCCGTAATAACTTAATCCTGTTGGGCTTCTTTTGGGCCAGCCGTTTATTCTTTCTCTCAGTGGCTTGACATGGCCACTGTCTTGCTTTTACTTATGAGCTCCTATGTTCCTTTGGGCTTTCCTTTGGGCATCCAAGGCCCGTTTGCTTTCTTTGGGCTTCCTTGGTCCATTTGCTAATTCCACACTCCTTTGGGCTTTTTATTAATTTCATTGGGCTTCCCTGACCCAATAACCTTATTCTCATCCTTGGGGGTTTATGGGCCTGCCATAAACCCCTTACTTTCTTAGTTTACATTACACTAGGCCTGCGGTGGCCCTTTCTCGCTTTTCTACCTCATACACTGCCCATGGGATGCTACTTCTTTCTTTTCAGGCTTCTTTGAGCTCATTTGCCTCTTCAAGACCCACTTGTTTATTTCTTGGACCTGTGAACCATTATTCATGCCGTTTGGGCCTAATGGTTTTGCTGCCTACTTTGTCAATTCTTTGTTGCCCTTGTTATTGGGCTTTCTTTCTCACAAATGGTCCTCAACACTTATTTTTAACACACACACATTAAATTTTTGTGTTGATTGGATGTTTTTTACCATGTATCAATAACCTCATAGTATATAATTTGTAA
Source organism: Quercus lobata (assembly GCF_001633185.2). NCBI lineage: Eukaryota > Viridiplantae > Streptophyta > Magnoliopsida > Fagales > Fagaceae > Quercus > Quercus lobata. Next base: position 12,914,633 of record NC_044911.1, on the reverse strand, counting down.
AGTATAAAAAGCTTGAAATTTAAATTAGCTTTTTGTAGGTGAGATAGTTATTGATCCTTGTTGAATTTGAAATTTTACAAGCATTGAGGGTACATGGAGAGTTTTTTTTTTTTCTTTTTTTCACTTTGATTTTTTACAGAAGGTTCATGTATCTTATCTTTTTTCACCATGTTAGCTATGGAGAAAATATAATTCAATGGCGGATTTGTCAAAATATGCATTCAATTAAAAGATATTGAGAAATGTAAAATTATCAAAATTTACACCTAATGTAACTTGAATCCAATTTATATTGTATATATTCTTTTGAGAACTTCTGTTATTATTATGGTTGTTCAAACAATTTGATAGCAAACATGTACTTATTTATGCGAATGAAAGGTTTTTAGTGTATTTTGAACAATGACAATTTGTCCTAAAAGAAAAATACGTACATCATAATTACACATTATGGCTGCGTTTGAATCGGCGGAAAACCAATTTCGGAAATCAATTTCCGGAAAATGCATGCGTTTGGCCGTCATGGAAAACATTATTTTCCGGAAAATGATTTCCGGTTGACCACAAATTTCCCCTTTGACCCGGAAATGAATTTATGTCTTCATTTTCACTTCAATTCACTTCCGGAAAGAGAGAGAGAGAGAGAGAGAGAGAGAGAGAGAGAGAAGAGAGAGCCCAGATCACAGAGAGAGAGGGACGATCGCGCCTCGCCGCGCCGACGAGCGGCGCGGTGCACGATCGCGATCGTCGATCGAGCGACGCGATCGACGAGCGCGCTCGTCTCTCATCGATCGACGATCGCGATCGACAAGCGCGCTCGTCTCTCGTCGATCGACGAGCGGCGCGATCGTCCGACGAGCGCCGCTCGTTGGATGCTCGTCGAATGCTCGTTGGACGCTCGTCGGACGAGCGTTTTGCCGGATTTGATGCATTTTCTGGTAAAATGATTAAATGAACCAAACACCAAAATTAATTTTCCGTAAAATGAATTTTGTGACAACCAAACACATGAAAACGTTTTCCTTTCCGGAAAATAGCATTTTCGGAAAATAGAATATTTTCCGGAAATGATTTTACGCGAACCAAACACAGCCTATATCACTAATCACTTGCAAACCAAGATCACTCCCATCTGGATAGCTACATTAATTATAGCTTCTCTATAGAGAAATCAATCTCAAGCTGGGGGCTTTTCTGGGCAGGTTGTTTATGATGTCACATATAACTATATAAAGGAAGCTTCAGCAATGGTTGAATGAAATTGAACGCTATGGAAGTGAAATTGTGAACAAACTCCTAGTTGGTAACTGGTGTGTTCTCACAGCAATAAAGTTGTGTCTTATGAGACAACCATGGTAATACATTTGCAGGTTTTCCATCACCTCTCGTTGAAAAGACTCAAACTTCATACGTCTCTCTTTGTATTGCTTGGACGTGCTGTCTTCTTTGCTAGTGCCAGGCAAAAAAATGCAAAAAAATGTTTGTGTCGATATGTGATACTATTGTATTTTTTGTGAAGTAGAGTTTTAGGCATAAAAGTTAAGAAGATACACTGAAACTCATGATTTTATTATAATAGATTTGCTTGGAGTTTTTTCCCTTCAAGTTGAAAATGTTTTCTATGTAAAAGTTAGTGTTATTGTGTTTAGTTGATTCTTTTTATTATTGATTTTAATTATTGCAGACTTGTCAATGTTAATTGAATTTTTTTTTTTTTTTTTTAAAGATTGGTTACAAATATTTGTTGGATTTTCTTAATTCATGTAAGACTAACCTGTGGCTGTCAGCTGTGGCCCAACATTATTGACATAAAATTTGGAAGAAATGTTGATTGAAAATTGCTGTTTCTAGCTAAGTCTTGATTTCTAAAAAGTATATTAATACTAATAAGAAGATAATTATTAAAAAAAAAAAAAAAACCTTGTGCTATACATGGAATAAAAGCTAGTGTGTACTGTGTACATGATATGGTAATTCTTCTTTCACACTCCTTCCAATAATTTTTTGGTCCTGGCAATAAGATGATATTTCTTATTTGCCTATGAGAGTTTTTAGCTAACAATAATACAAGCAAACTTTCCGCCAAATATCAAAGGAATATGTCTGTTGAAATTCCATTTTGTACACATTAGTGTCCCATTCAATTCTTTTTCTTTTTCTAATATTAGCCACAAAGTTGTTCAAGAATCAAGATATTTATGAGTGAGTTATACTTTTTTATTTTATTTTAAGAGTTTGTATTTTTCCTATTTAGCAAAAAATAAGAAGAAGAAATTTATACTTTTATAAGGGAAAAAATATTTGTATTTTGATAATCCACCCAAACGTAAGAAAGGGACAAGTCAGACATGGGTTCGTTCATTTATTACAAGTGGTGTTGAGTCTCTTTCTCAAAAAAAGAAAAAGATTTATTTTTTTGGGGGGTTTAGTTAATACTTAATACTATTATTAACGCGAAGGAGACATAACAAGACTACAAGAGAGGATCGTCGTATCTCCGTCTCCATCACCATCTCCATCTTATGGGTAATTATCCCACCTTATTTAAAAAGGGTCCATATGTTTTTGATATTTTCAAAAGGATCTATACAACTCTACCAGAAAGGCGTGATATGATTATTTTGGCCACACTAAGAGCAGCTGCATTAATTAGTGTAAAATTTTCCTTCTATTTTATACTAAAAGCCTACTTCTTTTATTTTACACACTTATTTTTACAAAATACTCACATTAGTTTATCTATTCTACCATCTATTTTATTTAAATAATCATTTTCTCACTTTTTTATTATTATTTTATCTCAAACTCTCTCTTTCCACTCACAAGACTCTCTATTCCAGACTCCTCTGAAACTCCTCTCTATTCCAACAAGCTCACGAAACTCCTCTCAATTCCGAAAAACTCACTCCTCTCTGAAACTCCTTTCTATTCCAAACTCCTCTTTGAAATTTCGATCCAAGCACGGCGCCGATCTATTCCATCTGAACTTCGATCCAAGCACACCAATCCAAGCACTTTGATCCAAGCACGTCGATCCAAGCATGCCGATCCGCCACAAGCGTTGATCCATTCTTTCTGTCTCTGTTGGTGTGTTCGTGTGTGGGTGTGTTTGGTTTTGTGGTGCCTGTGGTTGATTTTTAATTTTTGTGGTTGATTTTTGATTTTGTGTCTGTAGAGTGTGTGTATCAAAGGGAGAAGTAGATGATGAGGGCGTTGGTTTTGCAACTGGGGAAGAGAGAGAAAAAAAGGAGCGAAATTAGAAATTATTAAAATAATGTATAAAAGAGCTATAGTAATTGTGCATATATGCACGGTTACTATAGCTCTTATGCATTTATGCACAATTTTACACTTACTGATATAAGCGTTTTTTATTATCAAAATGTGTAAAATGAGCTACTTTTTGTATTTTGCAAGACTATCCATGGACTAATGCGGTTGCTGTAGGTGTGCGTTTGGATGTGGATTAAAATTATAAATTATTTCACTATTTAGCTTATTTTTGTTATTATTCATTGGTTCTACTGCACTTTTTGGCACTGTTTATGACTCTACTGTAATATGTCAACTAACTTTTATCTTTATCTACAATATTTTCAGTAATAAATTTTCAATTTCAGCAAAATAAGCAATATCCAAATAAACCCTAACACTTAATTATTATTTTCGGTTGGTGCATAGAAATAAAAACTTTTTTATTATAATAAAAGATAAAATTTAGTTACAAAATTAGTTATAATCTAAGATTACAACTTTACTCAATAGAATAAATATTACTATATATTTTGAAAATCTAATCGTTGAATTGTATATTTTTTACATTTTTAATACACATATCAAATTTTGAGTCAATCAGATATTATATACTATATGATCTATAAACTTATATTTTATGCATAATTTTAAACTACAAAAAAATTGCAATTTAAACAATTTATTGATGACATAGCTATTGATTTTTAATTTTCTAGTAAATTTTGCAAGCATGGAGAATATAAAAAGAAGATAAAATCTAATGGTGAATTTGTCAAAATTCACCTCCAATAAAAAGATATTGAGTATGGTTGTGGCAAAAAATTATAATCAATTTTGTAGCTAAATTTTGTTCTATAATAAAAGTGCATGTGAAGATTCAAGAAAGTGGTATAATTACCAAAGTTTTTTACTAAGAGTTATACTTTTTTTTAGAGTTTCAACTTATGATGTTCGCTTTTCTAGGCTCTATATCACTTCTTGTGTTTTATTTTATGTTCCACCAATTTTGATTTGTGACATGTTGTGTGTCTAATTTTTTTTCCATTTTAAACTTTAGTTATTTATATAAAAAAAAGTAAAAATAATACATAGGTAAAGTATGAAAAAAAACACAAAGTTTGCTCTAGAGAAAAAGGCTTCGTTTGGGAGGAGGGAAGGAAATGGAATGGAAAGGAATAAAAGGAATATTTTTAGAATATTATTCCCTCCTCTTGTTTGGGAGTTTTAATGGAGGGAATGGAATGTCCATTCCCTTGTTTGGGAGTTTAGTGAGAGGGAATGGAATGGTTAGGAGGGAATGCTCATTCCTCCCTTTTCCCTCAAAACCTTAAATTTTTGTTCCCCTCAAAATTGGGAGGAATGAGAGGGAATGGATTTAGGTTTAATGAAATTTTTGTTAAAATCCCTAAAATACCCCTTCAATATCAACCATTTTTTTCTCATTCAGCCGTAAAAAAATATAGCTATCATTCTATTGTCCGTTCTCTGTTCTCTGTAGAGTGAAGCTGCTGCCGTTGGTCTTGCTTTTTCTTTTGTCTGCTACAATTTTCGGTTATTGCTCAAACTAAGTATGTGTATCTTTTTCTTTTTCTTTACGGTTGTTTGCTAGGCTTTTTTTTTTTTTTTTTTTTTTTTTTTTTTTTTTTTTTTTTTAAATTTTTATGAATTGTTGCTATGAGAGTGATATATAGTGTTTTTGTTTGATCAGCCTCCCTCTGTCTCCCTGTATTGTATTCGGAAATGAATGGTTTGTAAATAGTTAGTTGTTTTATAATATATATCCCTTTTAACCAAAAAAAAAATATATATATATATATATATATATATACACATATAGTGCTTTTGTACACCTAAAAACCAAAACAAACTAGCATTTTATACACCTAAAAATCTTGAAAGTGAAAAGAAACAAAAATTGCTGTTAGAGTTACCTGTACAGCTAAGATTCGAACTTGTATTTAGAAATTTGAAAGTGAGAACTGCTAAAAAAACTGCTGTAGAACTACTGTAAATTTGAAAGTGAGAACTGCCGGAGGACTCGCCCAATTTTCTTTTTACTCTGTTTCCGCTCTGCTTCCTCTGTTATTTATGATCTCTGCTTCCTCACGATCTCTGCTTCCTCTGTTATTTATGAAGCAAGTAGTGTGTTGAACTTCCAGTTTTAACTATCCAATGCTACTATATCTCCAAGGCTTCACACGTGTATGGTTAATAGGAAATATCTACAAAAGCTAGTGTTCAAGGTTAGACAACAGACAAGTGTGCGGTTAAGAAAAAAACAAGAAAAAAAAAATTTTAATGAGAAAAAAGTAAAATGTAAAGTATTTTAATTAATATAATAGTAGGTGAGAATATCAACATAGTGCCGTAGAGTATCATAAAGTATTTTAATTAATATAATAGTAGGTAGGTGAGAATATCATTGCCATGGTTATTTTACTATTATTCTCTTACAATTGACTTGCTAAAGTGCTAGGCATTGGGACCAATTTATATTATATGAGAAAGAAATTAAAGGATTATCATATTTATGTTATATTTTATATATTTATTTATCAATGTTGAGATACAATACTAAATAATAAAGATGTAAATGTATTTATGCATGTGTGTATATCTGCTTACAATGTGCCCATAATTTTCTAAGTTGGACTAATAACATAGTTATTTTTTTACTTAGATGGATTTGAATGATGAGGTACTTAAGACCATAATTTTTTCGGACTTTATGCGGAAACTAGCATTGGTTCATGCTGCATGCCGTTATTTGTGCTACATTATCCATCAAAGGCAACGACTAAAAAGAAAACGTGTTCCCCACATCCCTACACAATCAACCATAGAAAGACAAAAAGTTCGTGATGAACTAATGTCTCGACTTAGGAATAGTAAAAAAATGCTATGATGTAATACGCATGGGTCCACAAGCTTTTCAAGGTTTGTGTGACATTTTGCGGAGAGATGGTGATCTTCAAGACACACAGCGTGCCACGGTTGAAGAGCAAGTTGGCAAGTTTCTTCACATGTTAGCACATAATCAGACAACTCGTACAATGTCCTTCTTTTTTTGTAGTTCCAGTGAGACCATTAGTCGCCATTTCCATAACGTGATAAGATCAATAATTATGTTAGGGGATCAATTCCATCAACAACCTGATGGAACCCAAGTGCCACTTGAAATACTACAAAGTAGTAGGTTCAACCTATATTTTAAGGTAAATATATCATGCATATAATTTATATTTGATAGTAGTTTAATACAAATATATTTTAAGGTAAATGTTTTGAGAGATAATGTTAAATCTCAGGATTGTATTGGGGCACTTGATGGGACACATGTTCGTGTCAAAGTGTCTAATGAGGATGCACCAAGATATCGGGGTAGGAAGGGTTACACAACACAAAATGTCTTGGCAGCATGCTCATTTGATTTAAAATTCACATACGTGTTACCAGGTTGGGAAGGAACTGCGTTAGATTCAAGAATAATAAAGAGTGCTTTAACTAGAAACGATAATTTGAAAATCCCACAAGGTAAATTTAATTCAAATACGTATTAGGGTGTATTCTTTATAATTAAAAAATTTGTAGTATATAATTAATGGTTGTTATTGTTTATTAGGTAAATATTATCTTGTTGATGCGGGATACATGAATAGAAGTCGTCTGATTGCACTTTATAGGGGAGTGCGTTATCATTTAAAAGAGTACTCTGTTCGTCCCCCTGAAAATGCTAAAGAATTGTTTAATTTGCGACATGCATCATTACGCACTGCTATTGAAAGAGCATTTGGTGTACTTAAAAAGAGATTTCCTATCATAGCAAGTACTACAGAGCCTAATTATTGTGTTGACACTCAAAATGAAATCATTTTAGCATGTTGTATACTTCATAATTATTTAATGGGTGTCGATCCTGATGAAAGTCTTATTGCTGAAGTTAATGAAGAGGTATTGCATTCTCATCGTGAACGTGTGGCCCCTACTCCAAGAGAAGATGATGAGGATGCTAGGCAAGGAGATATTATTAGAGATTCTATAGCATCAGCCATGTGGCAAAACTATGTCCAAATGTGATAGCTTTTGGGTTTATTGTTGTCATGTCGTTTAAGACTATGTTATATTTCAATTACTTAGACCTAAATGTTATGCAAATTTCTCTTTTCATTTTGATATTGCTCTCTATATTTTGATAATTAATATTAATATTTACACAATATTTTATATGTGTTTTTTGTCCTATTAATTATAGCATGGGTAAGATATCAAAGAAGAATGGTGGAGATCCAAGCAAAGAAGTACAATGGAGTAGTGTTATGGATGATGCTTTAGTGGATGCTTTTTTACATCAGGTGATCATAGGTGGTAGAGTTAATGGAACTTTTACCTCTAAGGCATATGATGACATAGTGAAAGAATTGGTTGAAAAATTTAACATGGAGATTAACAAGGATAAGGTGAAAAATTGACAAAAGACACTGAAGAAGAATTTTCATGAATACTATGATATATTTAAAGATGGATTGAGTGGTTTTGGATGGAATGATTCTTTAAATATGTGGCCAGCTGAACCAGAAGTTTGGGAGCCACTCATAGCGGTAAATTACCATTTTTTGTGAGTTTAATTTTGTGTTACATAATTATATCTATTGTTTAACCATTTGTCTTGGTTTGTAACAGTCTAAACCTGCAGCCAAAAAGTGGATGACAACACCTATTCCCAACTACTCTAAAATGGCACAACTTTGGGCCAAAGATAGAGCAAAAGGTGATCATGCTGAAACTGCAAAGGAGAAACGTGTATGCTGCATCGACTACTATTGATGAGATTGATAATTTGATATCTCAAAATGACGCTTCTTTGGAAAACTTTGAAGTGGAAGATGATCAGAGGTCACCAGAAATTAATGTTGCATGTTCTCGAGTATCATCACAAGATGCAATGTCTTCTAAAAGCAAGAAAAGACGACTGGTAGAAGATGATGAACTCGGGAATGTAATTTCTCAGTCATTTGATAATGTATCAAAAGCAATTGATAGGGTGACTGAGGTTATGGCAAAGTGTTTTTCAAAGTCATATGGAGCAGAAGTTCACGCAGCTTTGGGCGTACTGGACTTAGATCCAATATCAAAGACTAAGGCTTACATATTTTTGATGGAAAATCCAACATATAAGGAGATGTTCTTTGGTTGCCCAGATCATGAGCGCAAATGTGTCTTACTGACACTGATGTCTAGGCCTAAAAATTAAAAAAATGTGGGATTTTTTGGCGAACCTTAGTTTTGGAATAGATAATGTTATTTTGTTTTGTTTTGGCAAGACTCATTACCGGAATTTTTTTTTTAAAAGATATTTGTTTGCATTGTTAGACAATATTTATTTTGTTAAGAATAAATATGTGATGCGTGAATTGCTTTACACATAGAAATATACATAACTTGTTTTTTAGCAATTATAAGTTTTCATTGATTATTTTTTATGTTCTTTAAAATGAGGGGTATAATAGTAATGTTATTATAAAACGATTCTATTCCATTCCTTCTAATGTTACTTCCAAACGGTGTTACTTACTTTCCATTCCATTCCATTCCTTTATTTTATAACATCCAAACAAGATTTTTAAATTTCATTCCATTCCATTTCTTTCCCTACTAAATCCATTCCATTCCATTCTATTCCATTCCATTCCTTTAATGATCATTCCATTCCATTCCATTCCATTTCATTCCTTTATAAACTCCCAAACGGACCCTTAGACGGTGGAACTTTCTCACCTATCTCTGATAGGCCGTTCTTTTCCCTCTGGTGAAACAGCGTCTAGTACGTTGAGAGCCATCTGGTGAAACAGTTTCTGCTACGTTGAGATCGCACGATGGAGGACATCATGGGATGTTGGGCGAGACTATCCCTTAGTACAAAGGAGAGTGAAACTGTGGAAACTATCGACGGACGAGATCAATATCACGAGAACCTTGGTTGCAAAGTTCTTTGCCAAGCGCAAAACAAACATGGAAGCCATTAAATGAACCTTAAGAAGTATGTGGAGAGTTGGGGGATTTATTTGAAATCCGTAATCTTGGAGCCAATACGGTATTAATTCTTTCCGAAGATGTTGCTGATGTTAATCGTATCCTCATGCAAGGACCGTGGTTCTTTGACAAATACTTAATTGGGCTATACAAACCAGGAGAAGTAGCAACAGTGGATGACGCTACTTTCGACAGTGCTTCTTTTTGGATTCAAGTTCATGGGTTGCAATTATGGAGGATGAGTAATGAGAATGCTCACACAATAGGTCGTACACTGGGGATGGTGGAGTGTGTAGAAGAGGCAGAAACAGGGGATTGTCGAGGGCGGTGTATGCGAATTCGAGTCAATATTGATATAACTCAGCCACTTTGCAAGGTTCAAATGGTGAAAGGCAGTGTGCAAACTCCTCATTGGGTATCCTTTCAATATGAAAGGTTGCCAATATTTTGCTATTGGTGTGGTGTTTTAAACCATGACAAAAGAGACTGTAAGCTTTGGTTGAATAGTAATGGGACTCTACGAAAGGAAGACCAACAATATGGTGCCTGGTTGCGTGCTTCTGTGACAAAATTTCAACGGTCTCGGCCAACTATGCCACATGAGGAAAATCGAGTTAATAATGAGAATAGTACTAGAACAATGAGCAACACACGCTTGCTGCTCACTCCGATAATTGCGAAGGGTGACGATGATGAGATGAGAAGCCATGGTGGTGTGGCTAATGATAATCTGAACACTGAAAGTTACTAACTCACGACAAGTCCCCACTAAAAATGAAATTCTTTCTAACCTTGTTCTTTTCAATCATCACCAATAGGAAATTGATCAAGCATTGAATAAATTCCCTATCAATGTGGAGTTGAATCCCAAGGTGCATGGGAGGTCAGGACATGGACGGTAATGGTTAATTGGGGTTGGTTAATATGGAGAGGGGTGATGTAGCTGCTCCACATGGGCAGGAAGTTCACACAATACCTTTGAATAAGGACAACCTAAGTTTGGGGTAAAGAGAGTGACTAGTTTTTCAACAGAGGAACATAGTTGTGTGCATATTACTAATGCAGATTTTGTGTGTGACAATGTGCATGGAGGAAGCAAAGAGAATTCTATGGATCAAAAGGATAAAGAAATTTTGGACCTTAGGCAGCGTAATTGGAAGAAGTTACCAGTACATACCATAATGGATACAATTGACATACTTTTAGAACCTCCAGGGATGAAAAGAAAGGATAGGGATAAGGAGGATTGGGCTAGATTGGAGATTGAAAATAGCAAGAAGTTGGAACTATTGAGGGCTTAGGAACCAAGGAACATTTCAAGCTCTCAAGAAGGTCTTGAGAGCCAAAGATTCCAAGTTTGTCTTCCTTATGGAGACTAAACTTCATTGTGACTAGGACTGTAAACGAGTCGAGTTTTGTCAAGTAGTGCATGTTCAAGCTTGGCTCGTCAGGAAAAATCAAAAGCTCGAGCTTGGCTGGAGCTTGTGACAAGCCTAAAAATAGCGTTTGAGCTTGAACTTGTGAGAAAGCCAAAAACCCTGAGCTTGTCTTGGCTTGGCTTGATTAATTAGTTAAGCCAAACTCAAGCTTAATATCAAGCTCAAACTTGAGCTCAGGTCAAGTTTTTGAGCTTGAGATCTAAAAAAATGACATTATTAAATGCTTAAATCTCTAAAATTAAGAAAAAAGAAAAAGAAAATAATATACTCATTTTATGCATCTAGTCTTACTTATGATTAGCTATTATTCGAATTAATAATTTACATAATTAAATTCATTCATTCATCATTTCTTATTTACAGCTTCAGCAATTGTTCAAAATACAATTTTTACATTCACGTTAGATGGTGAAGGACTAGAAAAATACCTGTTTGTAATTATTATGAATGAGAAAATACTAACATGTTTCATAACTTTATTTTAGATGATTGATAGGGAAGGATTATATGTGGCCTACTTAATTATTTATTTATTTTTGAATGTAACTATAGTCTAAAATGGTTCTTGATCAATTCAAAGGGAAGAAAAAAAATTAAGGAGGTAAAATAGGTAGTGGTCTCATGTTGGCCTTGTCATTATTAAGATTTGTGTAATTAGTGTATTTAGCTAATACATGTAAACTTATAAATGAGTCTATGCTTGCATTGTTATGTATCAAGCCTAATAGCTCACGAGCTTGTTCATGAATTCATGAACAAATTTTTTTGCTTGGGCTCAGCTTATTTATTAAACAAGCTTACAACTAAGGCTCAAGCTTGACTTATTTATAAACAAACAAACAAACAAACATGAACAAGCTTTTATCGAATTGAGTCTGAGTTGTTTATGATCGGCTTGGTTTATTTACAGCCTTAATTTTGACATTATGAATAGGTTAAAGCATGACTTTGGTTATTCACAGGGTGTGGTTGTAATGAGTAACGGTAATAGTGGGGGTCTTGCCTTACTGTGGAAACTAGAGACATTAGTAAAGGTACGTGGTATGTGTTCTCGTTGGTATATAGATGCTTTGGTGGACTGTGAAAATAATGGGGACAAGTGGTGATTAATCGGATTTTATGGACATCCGAACACTAGTAGAAGGGAGGAAACATGGGTTTTGTTAGAATCGCTTAGCCAAATCAATCAACTTCTGTGGCTTTCTAATGGTGACTTCAATGAAATCACGAGAGCATCGGAAAAAGGAGGAGGAAATGTACGACCATTCAAACAAATGGACTGGTTACAGAGTGTCATTAATTTATGTGGCTTTCTTGATATGGGTTTCTATGGTGCATCGTTTACATGGTTCAAAAATAAATCTGAAGAGGGTAAGTTAAAGATTCTGCTGGATAGGGCATTAGTAACCAATGGTTAGAAGCAACGATTTCAAGAAGCTACAGTCTATCATTTATCAGCCTCAACTTCAGATCACTCTATGTTACTCCTCCAGTTGACAAAAAGTGTAAGGGCACAACCATAAGTGACCAACAAACTTTTCCGTTTTGAGGCGATGTGGTTATAGGATCCCTAATGTGACTAGGTAGTGACAGATTCTTGGCAAGAAGGGTTGGATAAACTTGGTGGTTCTCAATTCACAAACTGTATTGACAGTTGTTGTGATAACCTTAGCGTTTGGAATAAGGTGGAGTTCGGCCATGCAGGGAGGAAAATAGCAGAACTATAGTGATGATAACATTGTTTGGAGAAATAGGTGACATCCAGAACGACTGATGAGGAGATTAGGGAGACTTGAAAAAACCTTATTCTATGGTTGGATGCAGAGAGTACAGTGTGGAGGCAAAGATCTTGAAATACATGGTTGGTTAGTGGGGATCGGAATACCAGCTTTTTTCACGCTAAAGCATCTCACCATTTCCAAAGAAACACAATTCAGAGGTTGTGTGATGAAGATGGGTCTTGGCAGGAAAGTGACGAGGCTTTAGAATGCATTGCATTGGATTATTTCAACTTAATATTCAAGTCTAATGGACCCATAGATGCAATTGAAGTGATGGAAGCTATCCAACCCATGGTGTCTAGATCAATTAATGGGGCTCTTCTTATGGAGTTTAGAGCTGAAGAAGTAACAAAAGCTTTAAAACAAATGCACCCAAAGAAAGCTCTTGTTCCTGATGGTATACCTCCTCTTTTTTATTAGCATTATTGGTCAATAATAGGTAATTGTGTTACGCATACTGTTCCTGATTTCCTTAACCATGGTATAATACCCCTAAAATTTAATGAAACCCATATTATCTTCATTCCCAAAATTAAAAACCCAACCAAGATTACTCATTATAGACCCATTAGCCTTAGTAATGTGGTCTCTAGGCTTGCTTTAAAGGTTCTGGCTAATAGGTTGAAACTTTTATTCCCAGAAATCATTAGTGAAAACCAAAGTGCTTTTATGAATAACCCCCTTATCACTAACAATGTCCTGGTTGCTTTTGAAATAATGTACCATATTATCCAAAAAAAAAGAAAGTGGAAAGGTGGGGGAGATGGTCTCAAACTTGATATGAGTAAGGCCTATGATAGGGTCAAATAGGCGTGTTTGGAAAAAATTATGCTGAAGATGGGCTTTCATACACATTGGGTTGAAATTATGATAAGATGTGTTTGGTCTGTAACATATGCTATAAAAATTAATGGAAAGCCTCGAGGCAATATTACCCCTACAAGGGGCTTACGCCAAGGGGATCCCTTGTCCCCAGATTTGTTTTTATTGTGTGCCGAAAGTTTGTCAGCACTTCTTCTAGGTCAGTCGAACAGGGAGTGCTTAAGGGAATTGCAATGTGTGCAAGAGGCCCAAAGATCTCTCACCTTTTTGTGGATGATAGTTTGATTTTTTATTAAGCTACAACAGACGAGTCTTCCAATTTGATTTCTATCTTACATATGTATGAACAAACCTTGAGTCAACAATTGAATCGTGAGAAGACATCCCTCCACTTTAGTCGAAACACTCCCCAGGACGTCCAAGATGATATAAAGAACCGCTTTGGAGCAGAGATAATTAAGGAGCATGAAAAGTACCTTGGCCTTCCTTCTTTAGTGGGTAAAAATAAGTGCAATACTTTCCATCAATTAATAGAACGGTTGAATAATAAACTACTAGGATGGAAGGAGAAATTTCTATCTAATGCTGGGATGAAGATTCTTATCAAGACAATTGCACAAGCAATCCCAACGTATACTATGAGTGTGTTTAAGCTCCTTGATGTAATTTGTGATGTGATGAGATGACAAGCTTGGTCCGTAATTTTTGGTGGGGTCAATCCAACGAGAAAAACAAGTTGGCTTCGCTAAGTTGGGACAAAATGTGCACTCCCAAAGATGAGGGGGGACTGGGTTTTTGAGATCTCAGAGCTTTCAATCTTGCGTTACTGGCAAAGCAAGGTTCGTTGCAAACATGTACAGATTCACTAGTCCATAGAGTACTCAAGGCTCGTTATTTTCCCAATGGTGATTTTCTCTCAGCTGAATTAGGGAACAACCCATCATGTGCTTGGCGTAGCATTATGACTACTCAATTAATGGTTCAACAAGGTACTCGTTGGCAAGTAGGCAATGGCCAGTCCATCAATGTTTCTAATGACAAATGGTTGAACCAACCCTCTACTTTTCGCCTTAACTCCAGACCTGTTGCTATCCCAGATGATGCAAAGCTCTCTTTGTTCATCATCCCATACACTGCAGCTTGGATAAGGGACATGATTCAACAATTTTTTGCCCCACAAGACATTGAGGCCATACTAAGCATACCTCTAAATTCAAGACTCCCCAACGACCGATTGGTGTGGGCTTACACGCCCAAGGGCATGTTCTCAATCAAAGGTACCTATAAACTAGCAAGATATTTATCTGCCAATACCATAGATAGCTAAGCTTCCAACACACAAAATAGCAAGTTGTTTTGGAAGTCAATTTGGAGGCTCAATATTCCTAATAAAATAAAATCATTTGCATGGATGGCGAGTTGGAATATTCTGCCCAGCAAAGCAAACCTATGTTGAAGGAGTGTTATCAACTCTCCTATTTGTGAAGTTTTTGGAGATGCAGTTGAGAGTAGTAGGCATGTTCTTTGGAATTGTGCTATAGCTTGAGAAGTGTGGGCACTTTCTGAAATTTCTTTCGACTTAGATGGTTATATTTTTTCTCGAGTTTCAAGATTTCTTATGGCACCTTAAGTTTCGGCAGCAGGTAGATGAGGAATTGTTGGGGTTGGTTTATATAGTGGCTTGGTGCTTGTGGTTCAATAGGAACGAAGTAAGGTGCAGTCTCATGTAAAAGATTGAAGCAGCAGCAGCAATAGAGTATGTAGCAACATCAACAGTTAGATTCAGAGCCGGAGTTAGACTTAGAACAAAAAGGCAACGACTTGTAGTTTTGTATAGTTCACTATGTATAAACTGTTGGTAGTTTTAGCTCTATTGTATATAGCCTTTAGTGTTCCATGTGAGAGAGCACATGAGTTTTTAGTTTAGTGTTAAGTGAGTTAGTTAATCTGTTAATTTGTTAAGTTAGTTACTAATGCTTTGTTTTTGTATATAAAGAGCACAGCTGTGTAATCATTCATTAAGTGAATAAGATTTTCATTTCGACAAAATCTTATATGGTATCAGAGTGAAATTCTCTTAAGTTCTAGAGTCTCATTCTAGAAAATTCCCAAATTCTAGGGTTTTCATTCTTGAAAGCTTGGAGCCGCTTCAATGGTGTCCACAACTTTTGCATCAGATTCTCCTTCTACTTCGATTGAACGTGATCCAACATTGGTAGAGGATATCCATAATCCTTTGTATCTTCATCATATTGAAAGTCTTGGAGCTATGCTCGTATCAAAGGTCTTGATTGGTGAAAATTACCATGCTTGGGTTTAATCTATGAAGAAGCCTTTAATTGCAAAGAATAAGTTTAGTTTTGTTGATGGCACAATCACTTTATCTTCTCCACTGATTAAAACACCAGCAGCAGTTGATGCTTGGATTTGTTGTGATAACATGGTTGGTTCATGGTTGATGAAAGCTGTTTCACCTTAGAACAGAGTAAGCATCACTTATAGAGACACGACATTAGGGATTTGGAATGATCTCAGAGACACATGCCCAAAGCAATGGACCTAGGGTTTTTGAGTTGCAGAAGGATATTGCATCAATCAATCAAGGTGATTCTTCAATCACTACTTATTTCACTCAATTGAAGCCGTATTGGGATCAACTCAAGAATTTCAGGCTTGCCCTAACCTGTTCTTGTGGAAAATGTACTTGTAATCTTTCATAAAGAATTGAGAATGTTCACTTTCAAGATTCAGTGAGCACTTCTTAATGGGACTTAGTGATTCATACTCTCAAATCAAAGGACAGATTTTGTTAATGGAACCATTTCCATCCATTAACAAAGTCTACTCTTTGTTCATTCAGACTCTCAAGCAGCACACCAAGCAAGTGTTTCCTAGTCTGACAATGTTCTCAATATGTCAGGTATGACCCTTTTTGAAGGCATTACTTTGAGGCATTCTATTTTTTCTACTCAAGTAGTGAATAGGACAACATTTAATGGAGATACTTGGGTTATTGACACTGGGGCAACTGACTGTATTGTGCATTTTCTTCATTTGTTCACTAATTTTACTGCCATTAGCACTAATGTTGAGCTTCCAAATGGTGAAACAGCTATGGTAACCCATATAGGTTCTATTTCCCTTTCAGTCACTTTAGTTCTTCATAATGTTCTTTGTGTCTCTTCTTTCTCTTTTAACCTTTTGTCAGTCAGTCAACTTACACAATCTTCTTCTTGTTGCCTTATTTTCTTAGCAAATCTTTGTTTCGTATAGGACCTTATTTGCTCGAGGACAATTGGTGTGGGTGAAGTTCATGATAGGTTGTATTTGCTGCAGCAAAACCTTTTAGATGCTTGTACCTCCCCAATCAACTCTGGTTCTTCCTTTCAATCTCTCTTCAATTCTGTTTTCAAGTCTGTTTAAAATAAATTACAATCTCCTGTAATCAATAATGTTGTTGTAACTTCTTCTTTATGGCATCTCAAATTAGGACATCCCTCTGATGCTAAACTTTCTTCCTTAAAGAGTGTACTTTCCGATGTTGTTTGTACTTTTAATAAAGATTGTGAGATTTTTCCACTTGCAAAGCACAAAAGACTGCATTTTCCTTTTCTAAATCACATTTTAGAATTCCCTTTTGATATTGTGCACTGTGATATTTGGGGTCCATATTCAGTCCCTACTGTTGATGGCCACAAATACTTCCTTATTATTGTTAATGATTGTATTAGGTCAACTTGGGTTTATCTCATGAAGTCCAAGTCTAATACTGGGCCTTTTTTACAATCCTTTTATTTCATGACCAAAACTCAGTTCAACAAATCTATTAAGGGTTTTAGAACAGATAATGGTCTTGAGTTTCAAATGATTGATTTCTTCAGAGTCATGGTATCATTCACCAACAAAGTTGTGTTGCCATTCCATAACAAAATTCTGTTGTGGAGAGGAAACATCAACATATTTTGTGTGTTGCAAGGGCTTTGAGAATTCAGTTTAATGTCCCTATTGCCTATTGGGATGACTATATTCTCATTGCAATGCATCTCATTAATAGGCTTCCATCCCCTCTTCTTCATCATAAAACCCCTTTTAAGTTGCTTTATGGTAAGATCCCTGATTATCATTCTCTTAGGGTGTTTGGTTGTTTATGTTTTGCATCCACATTGACTCATAACAGGTCTAAATTTGATCCTAGAGCTATCAAATGTGTTTTCTTGGGTTATCTTTTTGCTGTTAAACGTTACAAATTAATTGATTTACATTCTAAAAGGATTTTTGTTTCAAGGGATGTTACTTTTCATTAGTCAATTTTTCCCTTTCACTCTATTCCATCTTCAACTTTGTCTTCTCCCTTTGATCCTTTATCTCAAATTTGTACTCCTGATGCCCCACCTTTACCTATTGATGATCCTATTACACATTCTAAGGTTCATTCTCATACTGTTAGTCCAGAATCTTATATCCTTGAAGATCATTTTTCTAATCTTCCAGAAGATTTGTCCATATACTTACCTAATGACATTGTTGATGATGCTATTTTACAACCTGATCTTATTCCTTCAGTCTTACCTACTGCTTCTATACCCCTTTTTAGAAGGTCTACTAGGGTGTCTAAACCTCCTCCATATCTCCAATCCGATCAGTGCAATACAGTTTCTACTAGGTATCCCATTTCTAATTTTGTTTCTTCTCAACGTTTTTCACCTAGCTATTTTCACTTCTGCAACAGTATTTCTGCCCTTAAGGAACCTCAATTTTATCATCAAGCTGTTGGTGATCCTAACTGGGAAGCTACTATGGCAGCTGAAATTGATGCATTGGAACAAAATTAAACATGATCTGTGGTTCCTTTGCACCAAATGAGAGGGCTGTTGGTTGTAAATGGGTATTTAGAATTAAATACAAGGCTGATGGTAGCACAGAGAGGTACAAGGCATGACTGGTTGCCAAAGGTTATACCCCACAAGTGGGCTTGGACTACATTAAGACCTTCTCCCCTATAGCTAAAATGGTCACTGTTAAGCTATTTTTGGCATTGGCTGCTGTGCAAGGTTGGGTTCTTCACTAATTAGATGATAATAATGCTTTTTCTAAATGGTGATCTTCATGAAGAAGTCTAAATGTCTCTTCCTCCTGGTTTGCACAACAAGGGGGAGTTGGATAGCAAGGGGGAGTCCAAGGGGGAATTGGTTTGCAAGTTGCATAAATCATTGTATAGCCTTAAGCAAGTTTCAAGGCAATGGATTTCAAAGTTTTCAAACACCTTATTGCAGCATGGTTTTGTTCAATCCAAAGCAGATTATTCTTTATTCATTAAGAAGGATGACAGATTGTTCATTGCTCTTCTAATTTATGTTGATGATATTCTCATTGGTAGCAGTGATCCTAAAGCTGTGGAAGATCTTAAGGTGTATCTAGACAAGCATTTCAAACTAAAGGATTTGGGTAGTTTGAAGTATTTTCTAGGTTTGGAGGTTGCAAGATCACAAAAGGGCATTTCTTTGTGTAAAAAAAAATATGCTCTTGAAATTGTTCATGATGCTGGAATGCTTGGTTGTAAACCAGCTAGAACTCCCATGGAAGCCAATTTAAAGTTGACCAAAGATAATGGTGAGTTGCTACATGATGCTGGAATGTATAGAAGGTGATAGGTAGACTGCTGTTCTTAACAAGCACTAGGCCAGACATTACTTACTTTGTGCACAGGTTAAGTCAGTATATGTCTAAGCCTAGAAAGCCTCATTTGAAGGCAGCATATAGAGTCATTTAGTACATTAAAGGCACGACAAGTCAAGGGTTGTTACTTCCATCAAATACTTCACTGCACATAAAAGCTTTTGCAGATGCAGATTGGGCAGCTTGCCCAGATTCTAGAAGGTCCATTACAGGTTTCTGTGTTTTCCTAGGTGATTCATTGGTCTCTTGGAAGTCTAAGAAACAAAATACAATCTCTAGATCTACTGTAGAGGCTGAGTATAGATCAATGGTTGTGGCTGTGTGTGAAGTGACCTGGATTCTATACTTGTTGAAGGATCTAAATATAGAACATGACAAGGCTGCTTTGTTATTCAGTGACAATGAGGCAGCAATCCACATAGGGTCTAACCTTGTGTTTCATGAGTGCACAAAACATATTGAAATAGACTACCATATTGTGAGAGACAAGGTGCAAGATGGAGTTATAAGGTTGATGAATATTAGGAGTCATTCTCAATTGGCAGATTTAGTGACAAAAGCCTTGAATCTAAGTCAGTTTACAGTCTTAATAGGCAAGATGAGAATCTTGAATATTCATTCTAATGGTGTCCATCTTGAGGGGGAGTGTCAAAGATTGAAGCAGCAGCAGTAGAGCATGCAGCAGCAACAACAATTAGATTCAGAGCAGGAGTCAGACTAAGAACAAAAAGGCAACAACTTGTAGTTTTGTATACTGTGTATAAACTGTAGGTAGTTTTAGCTCTATTGTATATAGCCTTTAGTGTGGAACGTGAGTTTTTAGTTTAATGTTAAGTGAGTTAATTAATCTGTTAATTTGTTAAGTTAGTTATTGATGCTCTGTTTTTGTATATAAAGAGCACAACTGTGTAATCATTCATTAAGTGAATAAGATTTTCATTTCAACAAAATCTTATATCTCGAGCCTTGGCCATTCTACAGAAGCCTCATCATTTACTGGATGAGTTCCAAACAGCGAACTTCAAATTATGGCCTGCTTTATGATGACACTGTGAGTGGTAGCCAACAATGGATCCTTGGTTCAAAGTTAATCTTGATGGGGCGACCTTTGCCCAATTTTAGACAATGGCAGTTGGTGTTCTTATTCGTGATTTTGTAGGTCGTGTGGAGGCGGCACTAAGTAAAAGATTTTTTGTTCCTTTGGGTCCACTTGAAGCTAAAGCTAAAGCCATGAAGGAGGGTATTATGTTTGAATGGGACGTGGGTGTTTGTGATTCGGTTATGGAGAGTGATTCTCACATTGTCATTTCTACATTATTGGGGTCTATTGAACCACCAGTCGGTATTGCCAACATCATTGAGGGTATTCATCAAAAGCTACAAGATTTTAGACAAGTACAATTCTCTCATGTAAAGTGACAGAGCAATTGCCTAGTTCATATACTGGCTTAGTGTGCCAAAAATAATGTTTCATATGTAACTTGGATAGAGGAAAATCTAAGTATGATTGAGTCTGCTTTGGCTCATGATGTATTGGTTTTATCTTTGTTTCAATAAGGTTACAATATTCTCATAAAAAAAGAAGAAGAAGAAGAAGAATTTGTATTCCTTTTTAACTATCATACAAAGAAAAGAGATATTTTATTTAAAAGTTTATTTACTCTTTAAAAAAAGAAAAATCAAAGAACTATAAAAATGATTTTATAAAACCCTTAATCTAATATGTCAGGAAGTTATTTATATTTGATAATATGACAAAAATATATATTTTGTCCCTATATTTGTAGGCCATTTTTATTTAGTTCTTATATTTCATAAGTTTCATTTTAATCTTTGAGTATGTGGAGAACGTTGCATTTTAGTTCCTGCCATTAGTAAAATTTGGCAATGTGTAGTAGTCTCTGTCTCTCCTAACTCTTTTTAGAAAACTCTCTCCTAGCTTAGGCTATTTGAAGTATGAACAAGTGGGTTTAAATTTACAATCCTTTTCATGGCATGACATCAAAGTGCAATTAAAACCGTATCTTCCTTTTTCCTCACGTCAATTTATCTCATCAAACGAAAGTGGAGGCAATTTTAATTGCATTCAAAATGGAAATGCAAAGTGTCCAAACAAGCAACGACAAAATTAAAGGCCATGGTGCAGCAAGCAACGACAAAATTGCCAAAAGTTGCCAAAAGATGCATGGCAGTGACACCACAAACGAAAAAAGATTGCAAACACACAACAAAATGCCAAAAGTTCATGTTCAAAATGACGCCTCACCCTCACATGAATCTGCACACAAAAGTACAGGGCACTGACTTAATTAACCAGGAGAAAAAAAACACACACAAATGATAATAATAATAATAATAATAATAATAATAATAATTCGGACAACAATATTTTTCACAATTATATGAGATGATTTACTGTTATGGGAGGATGTTACTTTCGTTTGAATTTATCACATTTTCTCAAATATTTAGATGATCTATTATTGCTGGATCAATATCATTAACACTATTTATATTATACAATAATCAAAATAAGTCATCACATAATTTTTTTTTTAAATTTTTTATAAGAGACATCAATTTTCATTTTGAAGCAATATTATTTTTACATGAGGTTATTATCACTAATATTATTTTTATTATTTGCTTATCATGAGATATGTCAATTCTTGTGAAAAGATATTGCACATTTAGTATTCTCAAAATATGATGTTTCTCAGTCAGTCAGTTGTGTTTTTTGTTTTTTTATTCTAAATATGAAATTATATAATAATATTATTTTTTTATTTATTGAATAAGTGATATTTAGCTTATACTGTATAATTTTAGCATGACATTTATTATTATTGTGTTTGTATATGAAATTATGCATTCTACTCTTTTTAAGGAAAATATGATGTGGCAAACTTTTAAGGGAGGTTTTTTTTTTTAAATTTTTTTTATTCTTTTTATAACATTAATGGAGAGTTTAAATATAGAATATAATGCTCAAAATTTAATTAAAAATATAATATTAAGATAAAATGTAAAATTTTGAAACACTCAAACTTATAACTTATGTGGTACAATATTATGAAGTTAACCAAAATCCAAAAACAAACATTTTTTTTTTTAATGAGAAAATCAAATAGTTTCAATTTTAATAATTTTATACATACTATAAGTTAGTAACCAATTGCAATTCACAGAAAAGTTTAGCATAATATGATATTTCCCCTCTTCTTCTTTTTTAGAAACATATTTCTCCTCTTTTATTAATATTATTTGTTGGTTCAAATAAAAAAATTGATAATAATGATAGAATTGTGTCTGTATATAGAATTTAGGGGTGTCAATATGGGCTAGCATATTGTGTCGAGGTAGGGGTATTCGACAAAATGGTTCAACCCGAACCCAACCCATTTAATAATCGTGTCATGATCCTTTAACCCTAATCCGACCTGTTAATAAGGCAGATTGGCTTAACCTAACCCACTTGACACGCTTAATAAACGGGTCGTGTTAGGTTGAAATGAATGTAACACAACCCATTTCAACCTGCATAATATTAAATATAACATCCATCTAGAAATATATTTTTGTTTAAAATCCCAAAAGTAGTGCATTCACTTTAAGTCTTCAACCTACATTCAAAATAATGTAGTTCAACAAAAATATAACATCTATCTAGAAATAAGTTTTTACACTCCAAAAGAAGTGCATACACTTCACTCTAATTCAAAATAACATAGTTAAAAAAAAATAATAATATCCTCAGGGTTTGTAAAGTTTCAATTACCAATTATATCCATTGTAAGTTTTTGTAATTACTCACTTTTCTTTTTTAATTTAAAATATAGGTTGGATATAAAAAGTATTTGACAAATCTAAAATAAAATGAATTTATATTTGTTATACGAGTTAAATGGGCTGTGTTAAATGGGTTAATTCGAGTTGATACAAATAAATTGGCGTGTTAAAAGTTTCTATTGCAGGTTGACCTGTTTATGACACATTTCTTATTGTGTTGCTTAGGGGTTGACCCGTTTATGACCCTAACCAACAAAAACCCATGTCGGGTTTGTGTCATGTTTGTAGGTTGGGTCAAACATTAACACCCCTAATAGAATTATATATTGTTGCATTATGTATTTATTATGACTGTTGTATATAGAACTATATATTATACCAATTAAAGAAAAAAAATGATGTGTCAAAATTTTAATAGAGAGTTTAAATATAGAATAAAATTTGAATTTAAATTAAAAATTATATATCAAATTAATGGCTAGCACAGTAGTGAATTATAAACAATAGATTTTATATTGTATTATAGAAATATTATATATATTATAGCATTAAAAAAAAAAAAAAACTTAACAATTGAATAAATTTATAAGCATACTTAATTTTATAATACATTGAGGTGATAAATTGTGGAATTGTTTAATATAATACTCCCTCCGTCCCACTTTGTTTGTCCTTTATTCCATTTTAGGATGTCCCAAAATATTGTCCTGTTTCTAAAAATAAAAGTCATTAATTTACTAATATTCCTATTATATTCCTCTTATACCCCTATTTTATTAATAATCCAATTTTTTGATAAATTTAGTTAAGAGTAGTTTTGGAAACTTATACATTTTTAAAAGGTAAATAAGACAATAAATGATAGTCCCTTAAAAAGTTTGACTTTTCAAACATGACAAACAAAGTGGGACGGAGGGAGTATGATATTTCCCCTCTTTATTTATTATTTTTTATATACATATTTTCCTCTTTTATTAATATTATTAGTTGGTTTAAATACAGAATTTAATAATTATGATAGTTATTGTGGGGGCCTGTCAATCAACAGGCCCATTAAGGTCAGGATCGTTGGGTCTGTGGCCCATCCGAGGATGCATATTCGTCTGAGGAGGCCAAGTCAGGTCACAAAGCAATTACCGAAGGGGGGTGGTAGTCAATATCACGAAGGTAGAGTTCTGTATTCGTCCAAAGACGCCATACTCCTCGGTAGTATGCGTCCGAGGACGATCAGGACGCGGTCTTGTTACAACCGGACCTTAGAATTATGTCACCACTAAAGATAGGATAACAGACCAAGGGTAAAAGAGAAAAGACAAACAAATATCTATAACTACAGCTGCCTCCGCATTAATTACCTCTCAATCGACTCTCTGACCGCATTAATGTGGAGGTGATACCTGAACAGTAAGGAGGTAGCTGTGAAGTTCCAGGAGGTGCTAGATGGGACAGAAATAAATCCTCCGAACCCAACCTACATGTGTGTGGTGAGAATGGAATACAAAGGGTGGTATATAAACTGAAAGAAGAACATGCAAGAAAAGATCGGAACAAAAAAAGAAAGAAAGAAAACATAGACTAAAGAAGAAGAACGTAAAGAGAAAAAGAACGGGATCGTTTACCAAAACAAAACGATCGTTGTGCCAACTCTGGGCCTTCGAGACACGTGAGGGTGAATCTTTTCATTACGAAAAAGTTAACCTAGTTCTTAACACCCATGCTCTACAAATTATATTGTTTGGGCCTATTTACGTGCGAATCCAGTATCGTTTTGGATCGTTGCAAATTGTGTCCTTACAGTTATTAATAATCATTTATTAGAATTGTGTCTGTGTTTGTATATAGCATTATATATTGTTGCATTATTATGCATTTATTATCACTATTGAGATGATAAACTGTAATTAATTTGAGGAAATTTATTATGTCAATTCACTACCCACCACTTCAACAAGTCTTTTTTTTTTTTTTAAAGAGGATAGTTTCAACTTAATTATGGGGTATGCTCATGATAATTACTTTTTATCATCAGACCAAGACATCAAATAGTTTTTGATGTAGATTAGCTTTTTATTATCAGATCAAAATACCAATTGATTTTTGATATAAGTAAGAATCATTCGACCATAAAAAGACTTCACCAGTTAATAGGGACGAAGTCAGGATTATTGCTTTGGAGGGCTAAAAATTGTACCCCGTATTGTAGCGATTTCTCTTTCAATGTACAAAATCAAAGAATCCACTAATTTTTTTTTTTGGTTGTAAACCTAGTTTTGACAATATTTAAGACTAAAACTGTTTGTTTCATAATTATAATAAAAATTGAAAAACTAGATAGAAGTACAACTATTCTTACAATATTCTTCTAGGTGAAAAATTCAATAAGTATTTTTATGTAAAAAAAATTAAGACATAAAAGCACGTAGACAACAGATAACGAACACTCAAATAATTCTTTGGGTGAAAATGTAACACATCACTCAAAACTTAAAGTCTCAAACTTTTAACTTTGGATTTCAAACATGAAACAAGCAAATTAAAATACTAAACACATATAAGTCCAGTGATTATTTTAAATTTAAAAATTTTTGAGTAAATTTTCAAATTGAAATGACTAATTTAATATTTTGGAAGGTCAAATATAAATTTTATGTATCTAATCTTTTAAACATATATATTTATATATGCTAATTTTTTTTTTTTTAAAAAATATTGGGGGTGTAGTCTCCTAAGGTTTACACATACCTTTATTCCTACCAGTTAAAGACTTTACTAATTAAATTAACCGAAATACAAGCCAAATTTGTTTATTATGGTTGTAACAAATTAGTAAATTACAACTGTGAAAAAAAAGCTGAAAAAAAGTTGAGTAAGAGACACTAATTTTGGCACAATTATATACCGCAACTTGTCACATAACAAATTTTGATTGGTTAAGGTGTGTCAATAGACCATATAAAACATATCTTTACCAATTAAAATTCACAATCTAGTAAATTGTAGCATAAAATTATATCAAAGATGGTGTACCAGCATTACTCAAAAAAGTTGTATCACTCGCACTGTCAACACAGTCTCTCACTGCACTATAATAAGGTCCATTTCATGGGTGCCACTTGTAACAACAATACAGCAATTCTAGACCCTTCAAATCCTATCCCCTCCGCACGTGTCAACCATTCACCATCCTGATATTTTCTCTACCCCACTCCTCCTTAAAATCCCTCTTCGCTTCCACATTATCTTCACAACCTCAGACAGTCTCACACACACAAACAGATCCTAAAACGCTCTGTCGTTTGTTAATCTCATTGAAAATGGCAACCATGGCTTCCACTCTCACCTCCAAGCCTCAAACCCTCGCTTTCTTCGACTCCTCTTCCTTCCATGGCACCCCTTTGGCCCCACCTTCTTCTCTCCGTGTCCATCAACCCGCCAAATCTTCCGTGGCCCCACATGCAATCTCCATGTCCGCCTCTCCTCCGCCCTACGATCTTCAAGGGTTCGCCTTCGAGCCCATCAAGGAGTCCATCGTCTCACGCGAGATGACACGTAGGTACATGACTGACATGATCACCTACGCCGATACCGATGTGGTCGTGGTCGGCGCTGGCTCAGCTGGTCTCTCATGCGCTTATGAACTGAGCAAGAACCCATCCGTACAAGTGGCTATCATCGAGCAATCTGTGAGCCCTGGTGGCGGTGCATGGCTCGGTGGTCAGCTCTTCTCTGCTATGGTACGTGAATCTCAACATATCATCTTGCATGTTTTGGTTCAAGAGTGAAAATGATAAACGAATCCCAAGTATTGTTTTTGTCGGTTCATATTGGGTTATTGGAGGTATATAGATTAAGAAAGATACGATTTTTATTTAGTTTTAATTTATTTGCTTATGGGTCTTTTGGGTGGTCATTTTTGAATAATGGGCATGATGCAATTTTTATTTAGTTTTAAATTGATTTGTTTATGGTTTGTTTATCCGATTGTTTATGTTAAAGAAGGGGTAGGTGGGCCCATCTCGGTTGGAACTGTCTAGAAAAGAGCTTTGAATAAAGAGATGGGATTCACGAGCTAAACTAACCAGAACGAGACTATTAATTACTACTTAATTGTGTGTGTGGCTTTATGTTATTGTTTGGCAAGCAAGTAATGCTATCGGACACTAAAATTTTCATAATTTTTGTTCGCAATTGTTGATCTGGCAAGTTGTGACTGAAGCAACGTTGTCTTTACACTAGCCAATCACTTGCACCACTTTGCCATCTCATGTGAAAAAGGTTCTTGAAATTTTGTGTCCCTAATAAATGGACATGGAGAGGAGAAAGTCAGAAAGAAGAGGCAAAAATTTAATTGCTTATGATGTTTAGTTATCAAGGGAAGAAGGAAAATTTTCCTTTCCTTTTTACTTCCCTTGAATTTGCTGGTGAAAGGAAAAAGAAAAGAAAGAAAAGGATTGAATAATGATATTTATTAAAAGAAAAAAGAAAACTATGTGAAGTTATTATTCAAATATTTAAGTGAAGTGTGTAGCTGATTATATTACTCAAATAAAATCTGTCCCCCAAATTTATACTGTTATAATTTATGAAAGATTTTAGATTTAATTTTTCACTAAAATTTTCTAAATAGGTTGTTCGCAAGCCTGCTCATCTCTTCCTTGACGAGCTTGAAATTGAGTACGATGAGCAAGACAACTATGTTGTGATCAAACACGCTGCTCTCTTCACCTCAACGATCATGAGCAAGCTCTTGGCTCGCCCCAATGTCAAGCTCTTCAATGCGGTGGCAGCCGAGGACTTAATTGTGAAAGAAGGAAGAGTTGGTGGGGTGGTGACCAACTGGGCCTTGGTGTCCATGAACCACGACACACAGTCATGCATGGACCCCAATGTCATGGAAGCTAAGGTGGTAGTGAGCTCATGTGGGCACGACGGGCCATTTGGGGCCACTGGGGTCAAGAGGCTCAAGAGCATTGGGATGATTGACAGCGTACCTGGAATGAAGGCACTGGATATGAACACAGCTGAGGATGCCATTGTGAGGCTTACTAGGGAAATTGTGCCTGGGATGATTGTTACAGGGATGGAAGTGGCTGAGATTGATGGAGCGCCAAGAATGGTATGTTATTTCTTTTATATATTCTGTGTCTATAAGCTTATAATATGCTTAAACTTTGTTTCTTTATGCCTAGTTGTAACATTCAGAATTGATACTCATCTTATCCTTGTTGCATATGGATGCCATGTTCTAAGTAATGAAAGTAGAAGATGGGATATAATGCAAATAGTTGTAGTCCTAAGTACATAATTGCAGAAGGCCTTTTTTGTTCTTATTTCTTTTAGATATTTTGTTACTAATGTAATGGTATGAGAAAGAAATGATGGGGAGGCTTGACCCTTAAAGACAATTATGGAGGTAGTGAAGAGAGAAAGAGAGAATATATAAAGGCAATTACATTGGACCCAACTTAATATTGACAACCTCAATGATAGAGGGCGCGGACCCAACAGCAATTAGAGAGATATGTGTCTTTTTCAGTGATGGAAATGCCACTAGCTAGGAAGAGCAAAAAGATTGCCTGCAATATTGATGAAAGTGATTTATTTGTAATTGCAATTTCTTTTTGGTAATGCAGGGACCCACATTTGGTGCCATGATGATCTCAGGGCAGAAAGCTGCCCACTTGGCCTTGAAGGCACTGGGACTTCCCAACGCTCTGGATGCAGAAGCCATCCACCCGGAGTTGATTCTAGCTGCCGCAGATTCTGCAGAAATTGCAGAAGCCTAGAATCAAATTTTAGAGTTTTTAATAATAAAAAAAATATATGTGCCGGAATAAAATACAGTTCATAGGAATGAGTTTGTGGTGTGGTGGAGTGAGGATGATGTTTATATGGTGGGCTTTCTTCTTTTGGTACTTTATGGCTTTGGAACTTTTAATGCTAGCATTTAGCATTTAGCTTTATTTACTTCTTGTATGCTTCTCGCTTTGCTAGAGACAAAAGTGTTATTTTCTGGATAGTCCTTGGCCATCTTCTCCTTTTTCCTTTTCAATGATTTGGACCTTCTCCTTCGTGTGCTAGATGGTCCCATGATTTGTGCTAGAAATCATACAGTTTAGGTTTTGCAGGAACAGTACACATGATGAGATACTGGTCATTGATTCATTGTGTTTAGGTGCATGATACAGTTTGCTTAATGTGTTATAGATGACTCCAAATTAGTGGTTGAGAAAAATCATCCAAAACCGTAATCATCTACAAATAAGAAATTAGAAGCTCAAATTGTCATCAGGGAATAGACTTTGATGTAGAAAGCCTTATAATTTCGTTGAGCCATTATGAGTAAGTACTTTTATGAACTCACCTAGTCATCGGTTACCTGTTACCTGTAGTTTCACTGCTAATCCTAATGATTGAGAGCAATTAAGCTTTTGGAGAGGGTTTTTGCTCCGTATCATCCTCTACGGTTTTTTAAAATGGGAGTCGAAGCGAATGGGTGAGAATTATGAGGGGGAAGTCGAGCACATTAATTCACAAGCGCATCCAATTGAAGATTGACTCAACCTTAACAAATCTAAACAAAATCTCAACGTAAAATAAAGAAAAAAAAATTATCATGAGATGAATACTTGTCAACGAAGAAGTGCAAATGGATGGGGAAGGGAGTACCTAAACCATTAGGTTATCAACATAGCGGTGGCTCTAGAAATATTTTTGAAATAATTTGAGTATATTAGCGTCACGCAAAAAAAAAAAATAAATAAATAAATAAAAGCACTTACATATCTCTAGAAATATTTTTGAAATAATTTGAGTATATTAGCGTCACCCAAAAAAAAAATAAAAGCACTTAAATATCACTAAGAAACTTAAATGATATAAAATCTAATAAAGAATTAATTTAAATATATCAACATCACAAAAATAAGTACGCATGATTTATTATAATTTCTTTCTATTATCAAAGAGAAAAAGAAAAAAAAAATTGATAAGAGATAAAGTGAGAACTAAAAATGCTGAGATGAAAGTAATAAAATGAGAGAGTAATAAAGTGAGTCTAAAGTGATATTAGAAAAGAGAAATTGAGAGAGAGAGAGAGATGATATTTGCTCCAGTTGTGAGCCAAGTTGCTAAGAAGAGTAAAATTGTTGTAACTATAAAGTCATAGAGAGCATAATTGTTGGCACTGCTAATGAGAACGCAAGACTACAATATTTCTCTTGGTGCAATATTTTAAGAAACAATGAAATTATAGATTATTTTTATATAATGGTTTGAACTAGTTACAAATTTGAATAGGCTTTTTATTGAACAATTTGTTCACTTATTGTTATTTGGTTTAATATTGTTTTTGTTTGGGTTATTTTTGTTGTTAGTTGGGCTAATTTTTATTGTTATTATTTAAGCCATTTTTTGGGGTTTAAGGGGTTAAGAATTATGTTTGGAAGGCCAAAATTATTTTTGGCGTAATGCTAATGTCCATAACATTTTCATAACAAATCTTATTTGACAAATTATTATTGATAGATAGAAAAGTAATGTCAGTAATGTTAGTATTGGGCCCAAATCATAATGAAAATGTTGTGAATGTAGCATTACTCTTATTTTTGTTAAACCCAAATTGCTATGATTTTCAAGTTAGGGTGTTCAAAATTTTTAGGGTGGTCAGAATAAGTTAGTTTAGCATATAATTTTTTTTTATTTTTTTATTTTTATTTGGTGTAAGCATGTATATACATTTTTTTGCAAGTTAGGGTGGTCACCTTTGCTTATATGTAGAGCCGAGCAAATGACTTTGCCATCTAAGCATGATCCAAACATGGGATAGGTTCCTCAAAAAAAAAAAAAAAAAAAAAAAGGGATAGTGACATTTTTAGTATGAATGATAAATATTCCTTGTCCATATGATCTATCTTGCCTTGTGTTAATTTTTTCTGCCTTGAAGAGGAGATCGGGTGGGGATAGATTTTATTTGTCCCGGCTCGTTGTTGTAAACACAAAATTCTAAAGTTTGAAAATCAAACAATTGAAAGTGCTTCACAAATATAAATTTGTATTTATAAAATGAGTAAGTACAATTTTTTGTTTTAATTCTTTTACATAAGAAAGATCCTTTGATTCTATCCTCTCGTAGTCATGACTTGAACATGAAATCTTCTCTACTTTGGTTGGAAGATGGATCAAAAGGTGTTCACAACGAATTCCTAGTTTTGAACTTGTTAGAGTTTTGTTGTTCTTCGAGTTCTTTGAATGTTCTTCAAGTTCGTTGAAGATTCTTCAAATGCAAAGGCTTTTGGATGGAAATTCTTCAAGGCTTTAGAGGCTTGATCAATAGAACTTCAATGATTTTTTGAAGTTTTTGGAGGTTTTTGATCTTGATTCTAATAAAACTTCAAGTTTTGGAAGAAAGATTTGAATGAATTTCTTCGAGTGCTTTTTAGGCAAAAATTTGCATTTTAATGGAAGTTCTTCATGGCTTTAGAGGCTTGATCAATAGAGTTTCAATGATTTTTTGAAGTTTCTAGAGGTTTTTGAGCTTGATTCTAATAAAACTTAAAGTTTTGACAGATTTGAATGAATTTCTTCAAATGACTTCTAAAAAATCTGGTGAAGAATGAGAGGGGGTGTGCCACAATCTGTAGTGGATTAGGTTGCAAGAGCTAAGACTTGAACCTTTGAGTTGTTATGAGGCTTTCAAGAGTTTCCTACCATTGAGCCCCAACTTCTTAATCTTAGAAGTTAGAACTCAAACTTTTTTATTGGGTAGAGAAAAACTCTTTTCAAGATGTCCAACCAGTAACTTAGGACAGGTTTTTGAAAGGTCCACACGTATGCTAGGATGTATATTTGTTTTTACATAGGAAATCTCCCATTCAATAGTCGACTTGATTACAACTTCTAGTCATCAAAGAGATAAAGACTTCTTTGTTGACGACTCCATGTGAACAATAAGGCTAAATTCCATTAATATATTTTAATGTTTGGGCTAATACCAATCATTTTTAAGACATTTCATAACCAAACCCAACTTGGTCCTTAAAATAGTTGAGAAAAATGACTAATGGACCTAACCATGTGTAGGGACTAGATTGGCTTTAAGCATTCAATTGGTCAGTTTTGAAATGTATTGGATCTGGTTGGCATTAGCCCAAATCTCAATATTTATGTTAATGAAATTTTCTATAACAATAATAATGGATATTGGATGAGATTTTTTAACAATACTAGTCAGACTACTGTTGGTTCTAATAGGAATCACAGAGAACCATAGACATTGTTAGATGAAAGTCACAAAGAAAGATCAAATATCAGCACTCTCCAATATATATCTTGATCGTGCTCTTGCATTCTCTTACAAGAAATCCAATTTATCTCCAAATCTAGATTAGAGAACTAAGTAATGTCTGTGAGAAGTAAGTAATCCAATTTATTTTTGCATAGGTTTATTATTAACACTATTTTTGTTATACACCAACCACAACGTATCATAAAATAAAAGAAATTTTCAATAGCTGCTAAAGAAATTGTGAAAAAATAGTGTCCTAGTACACTTATTGATGCCTTAAACAAGCCCATACTTCTACAAACGTCAACGCTTATCCGACTAATCGTTTACTAAAAGAAAAGGGTTTTGCTACTAGTCGTAGAGAAGCCACTATACATGGGGACTGTGTATCAAGACGACACCGTTTCAGCCCTGTTTTTCATTTTTCCATAACTTCTTCGACATTGTTGAATGTTGATTGTGTCTCCCTCTGAAACCGTCGCTCTCTCACTTTCTTCTCCAACACTTTTCCAAGGTACGTAAATGTTCGCCAAGTTTTAACTTTATTCTAAACAATTTTGTTTAATTTAAAATCGGAAATAAAATTATGAAACCCTAGCCTCTCCGTTTGGTTCCCGAGAAATTAAAAGGTCAGCCCAAAACTCAACTTGGCCGAAATTCTCGTTTTGAATTAAATTTTTCTTTTTTTATTTTCGTGTATTTTCTTAGAAACCAAACGAAGCATAAGTCTATCTGAGTCAAAACTCTATTTGTAGATCCTATTTATTTTTAATTTTCCAGCTTCAAATAATAAGAATTTTAAATTAATCTTTGTACCCAAAAAAAATTGAATTTTTAATTTGATTTATTTTCTGAGGAATCAAACGCAGTGTAACTTTCACTGTTCCATTCGCTTTTCCAAATCTTGAAATTGTATCCATTTTCTTCTTATCAATTGCTTCATAGCTTCGTTTTGATTAGTTATTGATTTTTGAAATCCTTAGCTAAATTTTAGCTGCTAAATAATGAAATATAAAATTAGCTAGTCAATCTTAGGTGGAAACGTATGAAAATTTATTGGGTAATTGATGTTTTAGTGAAAGGGGGTGTTAAATTTGTTTGCATAGTTTTTGAAATTGCAAATCTCTTCAATGAATACGTGAGCGTGTTGAATTTTTATATGATAGGTCTATATGTGGGCTCATTGTATGAAATTTTATTTTGTAATAGATGTTTAGTGGAAGGGGATGTTAAATTTGGTTGCACAGTTTGTGAAATTGAATATCTCTTCAATGTATAAGCGACCGTGTTGGATTTCTATATATGGGCTCATTGTATGAATTTTTATTGTGTAATAGTAGACGATTAGTTAAAAGGGATGTTAATTTTGTTTGCACAGTTTATGAAAATGGGTATATAATTGACTGTTTTGGATTTTTATATATTGGGTCTATCTGTGGGCTCATTGTAATGTTGTTAATGGCAGCTTGAGATTTAAAGAAAGATGGAGGACCTTTTTGTTGGGATTCTTACTATGCTTCTTATTGTTGCGTTAATTCCACTCTTCCTGTGGAAACGCCGTCGGGATTCTCAATCACAAGATGAAAATGAAGAAGAGCGTGAGGTATGGTTTCCTCCTCTTCACATTAAGCATGTTTTATAGTTTTAAGTGTTTGATGTTTGATGGAAGATTAGAATTTAGAAGTCTGTGGAATTATGGCTTTTCTCTTGTTCCACTGTAAGCTTTCTATTTGATCTTTTAATCTGTTATGAAGTTTAGGTTCCAAGGAGGGAAACAGTTGTACGCGCTACTGGTGCTCGTAGAATGCGTCGGAGACCCGCTGCTGGAGCTAGCACATCAACAGCTGCAGCAGCAGCAAGTGTTGAAGGTTTGTAGAGTGGTGTATTTGATGTCTTTTTTCTTTTTGTTTCCACTTCTGTAAATGAGAAATTGTATGATTTTTGTTGTTGCTCTTGGTACTGTTATGTGAAGTTTTGAACTGTTTTTCTCACATTAATTGGATGGATGGTTCTAATTGAATTGTGAATTCAATGTATACTCTACAGTGTCTGATGTTGGGTAGTCAAGAAATAGTATGTCTTCAGATATTTGGTTTTTGGGTGGGATAATTAGCAAGACAGGGAAGGACCAAAAAGGGAATTAATGTAATGTGAGAACATTGAGGTTGAAGTAAATGGGGATCTTATGAGGCAAAGGCAGTTGAGATTTGAGAATAAATTGTATAGTTCTGCAAGGCCTATGACTGCTCTTTAGAGGTCTAATTGATTTATCTGTTCATAGATTCTTCAAACTTGAGGCCAAGACAAGGACATTGATAGAGTCAATTGAAAAGATATATTTGCCTGTTCTAAGAGACGTTATATGGTTGACCTATGCCATTATTGAGTTGGGTTGAGATGATAATTTTTCATAAGGCTGTCATCATGGCATTCTTCCACAAGTAATGGAAATTCACACAATTTGAAGCTCATTACTTGTGCTGGTCAAAGCATTTAATGTCTTAGGAGTTAGGTCATTGTTACAAAGTTTTATGTAAGTACTATATAAAAGAAAAAATTTACGTAGGTTGTTTCTTCTTTCAGTTCTTTTCCTGATTTACTTGATTTTTGTACTTTCATTGCCTTTTAGTTTAGATATCTGCTGGTATCATAGCACACTGCCTGTGTGCTTTGTTTCACTGTACTTTTTCATCTTATTGGTTATTTCTGATCCTAGGTGTGCTTATAGGACTTGACTTTTGCTTTCCATATCTACCTTATGTATGTTGGAAATTTGGTGTTGTATTGTGAAGTAATCATTCATAATTTGAATGCAGAAACTGCTGCTGAAAGTGATGAAGAAGTTGTTGCGGGTGAGTATGAGGCCAAAGCATCAACGAAAAAGGAAAAGAAACGGCAAGAGCGTGAAGCACAACGCCAGGTACATTTTCTGTCCCTGTTTTTATTTCTTTATTTATTTTTATGTATTTAATTTATATAATTTTTTTAGTTATTTTTTTAATCTTTATACATGGTTTTCAGCTATTATTAATCTTTAATTTGACATCAATATTGTGGTTATGGGCAAGTAATCCTTGCTCGCCATAACTATCTACCCTTATATCTGATTATAGTCTAATGAACAGTATTAAGATTTAGAACCAGAGCTATCTTTCCATTGTCTTGATTGAGGTTTGAGGTTTAAGTTTTATGGGAATCAGAATGTTGTGGTAGCTAAGTAATTCTCGAATTTCTCATTAACTGGTGAGGATCATGAATGAAATGAGCTTCTGAAAACATCAGAAGTATTAGCCTTGTAAATATTTTAATATTTAATATTTATTTGAAGATATATGGGTACTTGGTTCAGTTGAACTGTGTTTCAAATTTATATTTGTATAATCAGAATCTTCTTGTTCTGAGTTCCTCATGATTGTTATGAAGGCTGAACAAGCTGCAAGAGAGTCAAGGCTAACTAAACAGGACCGGTATGCAGAAATGCGAAGGAGGAAGGATGAGGAACGTGAGGCAAATGAGCGTATGCTGGTAAGTGATCACTTCCTTTTTGTGTGTGTGTGTGTGTGCACGTGGGAAAATGTGGGATTCCTTGTTGAGGAATTTTGCCATGGCTCATATAGGAAGAAGAAGCCATGGCTCGAAAGGCCAGGGAGGAGGAAGCTGCTGCATTAGAGTTTGAGAAGTGGAAAGGTGAAATTTCAATTGATGCTGAAGGTACTACAGAGAATGAAGTGCAGGATGGAAATCAGGACATGCTTTCTCATTTCGTTGAATACATAAAGGTAATTTTTAGTCCCAGACTTGATAGATTCCTCTTGGAGACTTTGTTCTCTATTTCATGACGAGCATACAAGTTTTATAATTGTAGCTCAAGATTTATATTTGTATGTGTTAAGAAACCTCTAATTACAAACTCAGTCTCTTTAATTGATAGTTTCATATGATAAGTAAATATATTTCACGAGTGTTAAAAATACCTTTTTTCTTATTGGTCAATTCCACATGCACCTAGTGAGTCTTGAACCCACAACCTTACCCTCCACCTTGGTCTTACAAGGGGAGCAGGTGCCATTTGAGCTAGGGTGCATTGACAATAAGTGAGTGTTGAAAGTACTTAAGGGGTAGGGAATATTTACTAACATATGCAATAATAATGTTTGGACTCATTTTACAGATATGTCAAAGGATGATGGGCAGATTTTTATGTTTTATTTTTCATTTTTCAACTTGTTTGATGTGATCTTGCAGAACCACAAATGTGTTCAATTAGAAGATATTGCTGCAGAATTCAAGTTACGCACTCAGGTATTCTCTATCCGCCCTTATGCTTCTAGATGCTGTAATTGATATGTTTCTATTGGACAGTGAAGATGAATTGAGATTTCACTCTGTTTTCAAGCAATTAATACCCATGTTTTGTCTGTCCAACTAGTCTTTAAGGTTTATCTCGTAGGTCTGCATCTGTCTATCAACACAAGAGATAGGGATAATGCATTGTGGTTTGTGTTGTCTCATTGCTTTGTTTTACACAAAATTTAGCTTTCTAATTTGCAATTACAACTTTTGGTTGATGCAGGAATGTATCAATCGGATCACCTCCCTGGAGAGTATGGGTATGTATTGTCATGTCTTGTCACATTTCCTTTTTTTTGTATTGACTATCTTCTTTCAAACAATAAACTTTCGCAGTCAAAGATAACCTAAATTACTTTCTCATTTTAGAATCTCGAAGGAGTTTTCTATCATATGAAATATATAATGTCTAAAACCTGCTTCATAATTCTTCCATGTCAAATTTAACTCCCCTTTTCTTCTTGCACCTGTTTGTATAATCGAACTTTATAAAAAATGCAGTTTTCTATGTTCTCTTTTATGTTTGGCCTATTCTCATTTGATTGTTTTGTAGTTTTCTCTCTGTTCTTGGGCATAATCTTAGAGTTTCTGTTTTCTTTAAAATTCTGCTGCATAGAATATTGTGTTTTGTAGTCTCTATTATTCCATGTGTTGATCCAGATTTTATGTTCCCATTATGTTTTGGATGTGACCGTCATACACCACTTCTACCTCCACAATCCGGCTTTGATTTTTTGAAAAAATAGCTCCTTTTTTTTATTTATTTATTAAAAAAACTCTCTTTCCTTGTGAATGGTCATGCTGCATAATGTTTCTTCGGTGAATCTTTCATTTACTTTGGTTTAATCCTCGGATAGTTGGTGTTTGTAAATGAATAGTATTCTTATCATTTCAACTGCCTATTCACCTTATTGTCTAGTCTAATAGATAAATCAAGAAGTTTCAGGTGGTCTGTTGCCCAAACAGTCATTCTCTTTCCAATATCCTAAAATTTCTCCTCTGTTTTCTCATTAAGTTTTAAAGTATATCCAAACCACCTCATTCATAGACAGATAGAAAGGAAGATAAAGAAAGACATCTACCATGCGCTGGTTGTTCATACCTTAAGTCATACTTCTTTTGTGCATGTATTTTTTAACACTGAATCATGTTTTATTAAGACAGTGCAGTTCTGTTGAGGATTTTGATGTTGGATTTGGTGTTTGTCTTAGGGCGACTTTCTGGAGTAATGGATGATAGAGGAAAATACATATACATCTCACAGGAAGAAATGAAAGCTGTTGCAGACTATATCAAGCGTCAGGGGAGGGTTAGCATTTCACACTTAGCTAGTAAGTCCAACCAGTTCATTGATTTGGAGCCAAAAGCCCAGTTTGTTGAGGAAATCAGCAACGTGGAGGAGATCAGTGTCTCTTGACCCAAGTGTATCTATGTCATAGATTTATAGTAGTGGTACACCAAGTGCACAATGAAAAAGTAAAGAGGCTTTTATTCGCTTTTGTGTACATGCCTTCTACATGATTAACAACACACACATCTTTTGCTGCGAAGAAATGCAATAGTTTGACACTAGGCTTCTATACACTATTCTGCCAAAAACAAGAAGCAGAGAAAATTTTACTTAAAAACTCCACATTGCTAATGTGTTGACATTTTATAATGTTTCTTCGGCAAGAACTCGACAAGTTTTGATTAATTTGAAGAAACAAGGGTCCAATACCCTATTCTCTTGTAGGTTTTTGTCGAATATAATTATGTCAAAGTAGTTTTAAAAAAAACAAACTTTAAAAGAATTAATATATCATAATTGATTTGAATTTATAGGTTTATGCTTTCAAATAAAATGGTGTTCTTTTGTATTATGTTAAAGTCTTAATTGAAGTTTTCCTTAATTGTTATTGATAAATTATTGATCGTTCAAAAGTCTAAGTTGTTAGGCAACTTTGAATTTAATCACTTAACTATAGTTCTAGCAATTATCCGTTTCAATAAAATGTCTTTGCAAAGTGGTTACATAAGTTTGATTTTTTTTTTTTTTTGGGGGGGCAAATTAGTCTAAAATATTTTTGGATGATATGATATTCTGAAGTAGCAAAATGCTTATTGGAAGAGATGGTCTAGATATGTTTGATCCAGGCAAATTTCTGGGATGCTTTTGGAACGAGGACCCATGTTTGCTCATAGACCTCCGTGCCATGCAATAACTCAAGCCGTAATGCATTTTGATCTCTTGGCTACACGTGCACGCATGTAAATTATAATTTTACCGTTTTTGGCTCCCGCTTAAAAAGTTAGCTTATTTTACTATTTAGTTTATTTTTTATATTATTTATGGGTCTTATTGTACTTTTTGATACTCTTCATTGGTCCAACTGTATTATTTCAGTTAACTTTTACTTTTATCTACAATACTTTCAACAAAAAGTTTTTAATTTTAGCAAAATAAACGAATCTCAAACCAATAGTGTTAATAGCCAAATGAACACTTCGGCTTAAGACTATTTATTGGTAATCTCATTATGCTTTATTTGATTTCTATATTTTGAGACGGCGAAAATTTTAATTATTGAAAATAGAAAGCAAGTCAAGGGGCTAATGCTAAATTCAACTCTCTTCTTTGTCAACTTCTTCTCAAAAAAAAAAAAATAAATAAATAAATAAATAAATTCCATTGTCACAACTCTTGGCAATCAAATTGAGTAACCATTCTTGTTTTCATTAAACAGTTGGATCCAAACACATCCATTTTGGGCCTGTTCAAGCTAGTTTAATTTTTTGGTTTCTATCACAAATTTATTGGGATGGTAAGTTGTGATTAATTGTGTTGTCATTTTCACAATTCATCACTATTTTATAATTTTTATTGTATATCAATTACAATGTATCAACTAAATGTTTGAGAAACATCTTCTCAAAAAAAAAAAAAAGGGGGGGGGGGGTGGAAAAGAAAAAGAGAAACCGTTGGAATTTTTAAAATGAATATAATGGCTATCACGTACCTCAACTATTTTTAAAATGACTACCCAGAAAAAGAAATATAAATCATTTGTTTCACTTTTTGTGTTTTACTTTATGTTCTCCTAATTATAGTATGCCATGTGTTTGATTTTTTTTCCCATACTAGAAGTTGGTTATTTATAAGGAAAGTCAAAAAAATATGCAGCAAGCTGTCATTGATAGAGTATAAAGTGGAATATAAAGAGCATGACAGAGTGTATGTCTTTCAAACCAACCAGCACTTACTATATAAGTTTCCTATGCAAAGCATTGCCATGCAATGTGTACTCACACATGCACACGGACACAACACATTCTTTTGTAACCCCTCCCCCGAATCCTAAGCTAAAACTAGAGGAAGAGAATTTATCTTGACTCAGTCTTCCATTGTCTCTTCTCAAATTTAAACCATTCACCTCTCAATCTTCTAGGGTCTCTGACTCCTCTACACCTCCCTTGCCCGCGTCCTCGCGCGGTTGCTCTTCCTCTCCTCCGCCGCTCTTTTTCTTCATTTCAAACCCCAAAAAAAAAAAAAAAATTTTGAATTAAAAAAAAAAAAACAAAACAAAAGGCATAAACACAAACACAAAAGTCATTGCCTCATTAAGCAATGACGAAAACACCAGGAATGAGAATTGCATGGCACCATGCAAAGCCCTTTTACGTAACGTTGTTGTTAGTTGTGTTGTTTTGTTATACATTTGAGGTTTCTTATGGACAAGACTACGACGAAGACCCCAAGACGGTTGCCCCTCCGCCCGAGCAAGAAGACTGTAATGGGATCTTTCTCACATACACCTTCATCAGTCGCGAGAAAGAGTATCCTCGCGTGAAGAATGTGACGGCGCAGGCGTGGTCGTTTAAGTCCCAGGCGATAATATTCAATGCCGGGGTCGATGAGCTCAAGGCATGGAAGATGTTCGTTGGGTTTCAACACAATGAGATTTTGGTGACGGCTACCGGAGCCATCCTTATGGACTCGACTGATTTCCCAGCGCCGGTCGGGAACGGGACTTACTTGGTGGGGTACCCAAATGCGGACTTGAAGACGGCAATTGAAACAGCCGGGGACGAGACTCAGATTCAGGTGGTTGTGGATTTAACCGGAACACAGTTCGGGGTGAAGCCGCCTGGGGTTCCAATGCCTAAGACAATTAGGCTTGAAAATGATGGGTATAAGTGTCCTGCACCACATCGTCGTGGTAAGTTCATTTTGTTGTTTTTTTAAGGTTCATATTTGTTTGCATGAATGTGGTTATAGAATGGAAATTTTATTTTTGAACAAAGTTTTTATTTCAAACATTGATAGATAAAAAATTATAAGAGAAGGGTAATTATTAATCATGTAGTTATATATGTGTTGAAGGAAATTTTTGTGGAATTAGCTAGGCGTATAGTGATTTTGTTTTGTAATCTAACATGGGATTCTGATGAATAAGTAAAGCTATGAACAAGAGCCTCAATTTGATAATAACTTGCTTAATATGAAGGTTCAAATTATTAAAAAACTATTTGGGGGGAGGAATTTTTATCCAGAAAATCTGAAAAGGAGCCTTTCTAGTTGATTTTCAGGAGGGAAAGATATAGCTTTTCTTTCAATATATTCATGCTTGTGGAAACAAAAACATACAGAAAATTATGGTTCAGAAGTTTGAAAAGGTACAGCTTTTTCTTAGGAATAGGATGCGATTCTTTTTAGAGATTAAGAAAAAATTAAATGCTTTCATTGAAAAGGTCCCAAGGATGTAAAATGGGTTCCTTCTCTTCAACCTCAGGAAGCACAATAGATAGCACTTTATCAAAAGCTGACTCTTGATAAATTTCATTGCCTGCAATTCAATCATCCAATCAAAAGTATTTTGTTCTTCTTGATGTTAGCTTCTTTGTTTTTTCTAAAAAGCAAAGTTACTTTGGACGGTAACAACTTTTTCAGTATCATCGGGTTTGTTTGAAATGGATCAATTTCATGATTCATATTAAATGTTCCTAATTTAAAGGTGTATCAAAACACGGTTTTGTATTTATACGATAGAATACATTGTACATTGCTAGCATTATTTTGCATTCATATAATGCAAGACATCTCTGAACTTACTTTGTGCAAATTTGTTTCCCAGGGGCTAGTGTGATGTATGTATGCTGTAAAAGAGATCCAAAATACAAGGCTAAAGCCACTAAAAAGACCAAATTCTTGCCTCGTCAGTCTGGTGATCTCTCTTTCTCATATGATGTGCTCCAAGCCTTTCCAGGCAACTATCTTGCCCAAGTGACCATCGAAAACAGCCACCCATTAGGCCGTCTTGATCACTGGAATTTAACCTGGGAGTGGATGAGGGGAGAGTTCATTTACAGCATGAGAGGAGCCTTCACTCACAAAAAGGATGGTGCCACTTGTGTCTATGGCCCTCCTGCCAAATACTATGCAGACCTTGATTTCTCTCAAGTCATGAACTGTGAAAAGAAGCCAACCATTTCTGACCTCCCTCCTTATTTAAAAAATGATAGCAAAGTTGGAAAGTTACCTTTTTGCTGCAGAAATGGAACCATCTTGCCCGAAGTAATGGATAAGAGCAAATCAATGTCTATTTTTCAATTGCAAGTCTATAAGCTACCTCCTGACATGAATAGAACTGCTCTGAATCCGCCACAGAAATGGGCTATCAGTGGTGTTGTTAATCCGCAATACAAGTGTGGCCCTCCAATCAGAGTTGATCCATCAGAGTTTCCTGACCCAAGTGGGCTTGCGGCTACCACTAGTGCTGTTGCAAGTTGGCAAGTTGTATGCAACATTACACGTCCCAAGGTTAAGCAAGCTAGATGCTGTGTTTCTTATTCAGCATACTACAATTCTAGTGTCATTCCTTGCAACACTTGTGCTTGTGGTTGTTCTGAATCAGACACTTGCAATCAGAATGCTGCAGCAATGCTTCTTCCACCGGAAGCCCTTCTTGTGCCTTTTGTAAACAGAACGGAGAAAGCAAAAGCCTGGGCTAAAATCAAACACAAACACATACCTAAACCAATGCCTTGTCCAGACAATTGTGGGGTTAGCATCAATTGGCATCTTGACACTGATTACAGGAGTGGATGGACAGCTCGGATTACACTCTTTAACTGGGGGGAGTCACCTTTCGAGGATTGGTACACTGCAATTCAAATGAAAAAGGCGTTTCTGGGTTTTGAAAAAGCTTACTCCTTCAATGGTACCAGCTTACCAGACCTAAATGATACCATCTTCTTACAAGGGTTAAAGGGTTTGAATTTCTTGATGGGAGAGACAAATGGGACTAAATTGTATGACCCAAGAGTGCCTGGCAAGCAGCAAACAGTTATTTCATTCTCAAAGAAACTCACACCTGGAATCAATGTACAACTTGGTGATGGATTCCCAACAAGACTTCTTTTCAATGGTGAAGAGTGTGCGCTTCCTACAGAAATTCCCCGGCCAGGAAATTCTGGACACCAATCTCATGTTAATTTCCTGGCAATCATATTCATCACAGCTGTGACTTTTATGCTTATGACGGATCACTTCCATATATGATGATTTGGGGATTTTTGCATGAACTCTTTCCACCTAGTAGGGAGTTTGCTTTGGTGAGAATTTACATTTCTTGGATTTAGTTAAACATGTTCAGCACCTCCATGCAACTAAGTACAATGCTTTCTCTCATATCATAATTGTTTTGTCTCAGCATCAGAGGATGTGTTTACACTTGGGTGAATGGAAAATGAGGAAATGGCACAACTAGGATTTCAAGGCCTGTTTTATTATCAGTTGGTTCCAATGGCAGATGCGGAGGATGTAACAAGTTGAAACAGAAATTATGATAATCTGTATGAAATTATAGCAAGTAGTTTTTATATAACGATGGATTCACATGGTATCTGACAGATATTTTACACTGAAGAGTGACTGGTTCACTGTCTTTTTGTTTCCTAGCACTTATTTTTTTATTTATAAAAAAAGTGTTGTGAAATTTTTTGGAACTTTTGGTCTTCAAATATGTTGGTTTTGAATTGACTTCAACCTTTCATACACATCGGAAAATTTTATCTTAGAATTTCTATCTCGCAAATATATTTAGCTGAAGTGGTAGGGCTTGGGGCTGCCTGGGGCAAGTCATATGGCTTTATGTCTCCTCAACAGATATGATTTATAGCAGACATTAGTAATCTTGTACTAAGAGGAACATCAAACATGTCATAGTACAAACTGGTTATATATGATGGAAGATGGAAAAAGTAAAGCCTTCATCGTCTAGCTCATTGATTAAATTAAACAAGGCGTATATGATGGAAGATGGAACCTCAAAAAGGCGAGGCAAGCAGAAAAGAAAAGACTATAGACATGAATTTTCTCAAGAAATAGTAATCTAAACAAAATGTGATATGCTTTCAATTAACCGACTAACCAAGCCACCTAATGAGAAGAAAAAACATTGTAGGATTCGGGGCTGAATATTTTACTATATCTAAGTGGCCATATTATCAACAAAATTGTATGTAACAATCCGTCTGATATGCTTTCAATTTGTTTTTCTTGCAAGAAGTGTGAGAGGGGGGATTCACACCCTAATTTTCCTCACTGGGAGAATTAGATAATGCCACAGAGCTACAAGGCTCTTGGCAATATGCTTTCAATTATCCAAGCTAGTTAACTGAAAATATGTTGAGAGCATAAGATGATTGGCTTCTTTTGACACTCCCAAGCTTGGCATTAAGTTTGAATAGACTCAGGATCTTATGCTATGAAGGACATACTAGCTGCATTAACTGCTTTCAAGTTTCAAGCAATTGAATCTTACAAAAGCTGAAAATCCTGAAGATGCAATCTAACTCGTTCCAGGACTTCTGTGAATTCTTTCTGAAAAAGAGTCCTCCATAACCTACTTTGGGACTATCCACTATCTTCCATATGCAGGAAAGAAGTATATGAAGGAGTGTCCTCTTCAATGATTAGACTTTTGCATCTCATAGCAAGAGCAATGAGATGCAAATGAGTTAATTTCACTTGTCATAACCAAGGACTTTATTTAGGTAGACTGGGCTTCTAAGCAAGACAGCAAATAAAATTTAGACCTTACTAGTTACTAGCTAGTAGAACCTACTAATTGAGAAAGATTCTTATTTCTGAGTCTCTAATATGAAGCTCTTTATGATAATTAACATCAATTAATATGAAATTACAATTAGTTTAAGATATACAACATTTCTAACCGAATATAGTGAAAACCTTTAATCTGAGTACCAGAAAATAGAGGACAATGGACAAAAAATTATGGTACTTTGAACCGTATAGATCCGAGTAAGTTTAGTTAATCAGAAATGAGATTATGTCATATATATTCAATTCTAATCAAATACAAGTGTGGGGGGCTTTTTTGCGTATTGTGCGTTGGGCTGGACTGCCTCCTGCGGTAATGGGCCCGAATGTTTTTAAGTAAGGGAGTTGGGGCCGGTCCAATTGTAACTCAACTTGGGCCGGTTTGTACACAAACTATGCCTTGTCTGCCAGGAGTG
The DNA here is from genome assembly GCF_001633185.2 of Quercus lobata. NCBI lineage: Eukaryota > Viridiplantae > Streptophyta > Magnoliopsida > Fagales > Fagaceae > Quercus > Quercus lobata. Next base: position 12,869,685 of record NC_044911.1, on the reverse strand, counting down.
GGCTTACGGCAAGCAAAACTGTTTCAGGTGAATTACGGTAGACATATATAATAATAATAGCTAAAACAGAGTACTCTGACTATTTAAATAAATGGCTATGTAATCCCTACTTATAAAGTATGATTACAGTCATGATAATGTCATTCACAGAGAAAGCAAAGGAGAAAGAAGATAATATGAACTAATCAAGAATGAGTATAAATCAAGTTTTAAGTTTGGTCTGCTGAAGCAAAGTTAAAGAGGGGAGAACGCCTCTTCTCAATGCAAATAATCTCCTAGGAAAAGATCCTGCCGTGGGAATTAATGGTTTTGAGGGAGTCAGACCTGAATGGTTATTGCCCAAAAGAAGTCCTTATTACGTTTTGGAAGAGAGCAGGATTTGAAGGGGGAGAGAGGGAAACCAACCTACTGGTGCATGCCCATTGTATTACCTCTCATTTTTCCTCAATTTCCTCTCTTTTCTTCTCTGTTTTCTTTCTTATATTTTTTTCTTTTCTTTTACTCTGTTTTCTTTTTACTCCGTGAATGCTCTGTTTTTTTGATACTTTTTTCAGGGCACAGCAAGGGCCCTTTTATAGTGCCTGTCGTGGCCAATGTTTTACCACTTTGCCCCTTAACCGCCTTTGTCTGGTCTGGGCGTACTTGCCGACCACTAAGTCTATGTGACACTCACCCTTGTCAGACAAAGGCAGGTTTGTTTCATTCCTCAGTCCACCGTAGCACTCTTTCCTGCCATGGTATAAATGTTTTCTCTCTCTTTCCCTCAAGGCATGCACCTAACAGTTCCCCCCTCAACCTTGCCTCTTTTGGGTAGTCTGTCATCTCAGCAGGACGTACCTCCCAAAAGGGCTTGGGTAGGAGCCGCAAAATAGATCTTTTCCCCTCTCCCTACCAACAAACCATACCCCATTTACCTCTTACCTCTGGCCCATGGCCATACTACGTCCTATATTGGCTAGGTACAGGCTGGTGGTGTCTGGGCCTTGCGCGTGCTTTCCTTTCAGATATGTCCAAGAGTCTGCCTGCTGCTCATGCGTTTGCCGTGATCTGGGGACTCTCCGTCTGTATTTTCTGACCTTTTATGTGGGTTTTTCTTTGGTTTTCCGCTCCATTCAAGAGCTAGGCTTTGTCTGATGATGGGCCTTACATTTCTTTGGTCCACTCTTGATTTTCTTTATTTCTTGCAATGTTGAACTGCTATTCCTGCCGTAATAACTTAATCTTGCTGGACCTCTTTTGGGCCAGCCGTTTATTCCTTTTCTCAGTGGCTTGTCATGGCCATTGTTTTGCTTTTACTTATGGGCTTCTATATCCCTTTGGGTTTTCCTTTGGACATCCACGGCCCGTTTACTTTTTTTGGGCTTCCTCGGCCTATTTGCTAATTCTACACTCCCATGGGCTTTTTACTAACTTCATTGGGCTTCCCTGACCCAATAACCTTATTCTCATCCTTAGGGTTCATGGGCCTGCCATAAACCCCTTACTCTCTTAGTTTGCATTGCCTTGGGTTTGCGGTGGCCCTTTCTTGCTTTTCTACCTCATACACTGTCCATGAGATGCTATTTCTTTCTTTCCTGACTTCTTTGAGCTCGCTTGCCTCTTCAAGATCCATTTGTTTATTTGTTGGGCCTGTAATCCATTATTCCTGCCGCTTGGGCCTAATGGTTTTTTGCTATCTATTTTGTCAATTCTTTGTTGCCCTTATTATTGGGATTCCTTTCTATCTGCCTGAACTTTCACAAATGGCCCTCAACAACAAGTAAAGACTATGATTTGAGTATGAACTTTCTAAGGTTACAACAATATGGCTCTAAGCTTTATAATGAATTCCTACAAAAAAAAAAAAAAAAAAAAAAAGTTTTATAATGAACAGGTGAAAAAGTGAATAAACAATTTTTTTTCCCTACTTTTCCTGTATGTGAGAAGGTTCTTTTTTAATTGGGGCGTTTTGGGAACCTTGGTTTAAAAAGGCATTTTTGTATCATCTTTGCCCAATGCTTAGGGTTCGTTTGCCAGGGTTGATTTATATCTTGTTCAATTTTATGTCCCATTTTTAAAAGACTCGTTTTTAGATGAATTGTACTTTTCACCAACTTATTTTAGAAAGTCCAATAAGCCAAAAAAAAAGTAAATGATCTCAAATGTGCTGTGTGCACTTTAGTTTCCCTTCCTATCCTTTCTCAAAAAGGAAAAAAAAAAAATCCCTTCCTATTCTACTTCTTAAAATTAGCAATGTAAGACATTTTACCTCTAGTTTCTTTTTTATTACTGTATTATTAATATTATTATTATTATAAATATGACATTATTTTAAACTATGATGTACATTTCCATTATATGCACTTTTATCAGTAGGCCAAATTACCAATAGGTTTTAGGTATCTTAAATTTTTTATTCAATTATGGGTGTGTTTGGATAGAACTTATTTTGCTGAAACTGAAAACTGAAAACTGAAAACACTGTAGCAAAATAATTTTTAAATGTGTGAATAGTGCCGTAGGACCCATTTTTAATGAAAAAATTGATAAAAAATGAAATTTGTGGGTCCGTGAACAGTGCACATGTGCACTGTTCACTGCAGAAAGTCACCATTTGCGGTTACTGTTCAATGAACAGTAACTGCAATACTCCAAAAACGCGTGAAAAAAAAAAAAAAAAAAAAAGAACAAAAACGCAGAGTAGAAAACGTGGACGTGAATAAGTTGAATACAAACACACACTATAAGAGACTGACTAGAAGAAATTTTGCCACTAGTTTTAACCCTTGAGGAGGGCTTTTTAAAACAACATTTTTTTTTTGAAGTATAAATTTTAATCTTTTTATTTTTTATTTAAACATTTTCAAACAGTTCATTTTTTAAAAACCCACAAAAAATAAAGGAAAATAACTCTCACACACACTATATGCACGCATGTTTTTAATTGAAATCAATATTAGCCAAAACAAGCGTGTGTATGGCATGTGTAATAACCATTGCTCAAAAATAAAATGTATCAAATGGACACTTAATTTTTATCATTAGTTTCAATGTTCTTTCTAGTTTTGCCTTGTGACTTTTGATTTTCTTGGACCACGCAAGCATATTAGCTGTCTAAATGAATCATCCTGTTCCCACATTACTTCCCAAAAGAAAATACACCACTGCAAATAAAATTAATTTCATTGATATGGATTTCAATTGTGTATCAGCTTTCTTTTGTATTTTTGTAATTGTTACAAACAATAGGGGCTTACAAAGTGCATTTGTGTAAGATCTTGCAAAGAATTGTTTTGGATATACAAATAATGAAAGATTATTTGAACATACAACACTCACTTCTGTGGAAGGTTTGCTGCTGGAGCAATCTTACGATTCTGTGAACTCAGACAAAATCTCAAGTTAAAGTATATCATTATCGCTCGCCAAATCAAATCGCCAGCAAGTAGGAAAAAACATCCATTACTTCTTGTCTGGCTGAAAAAAATCATGTGCTTTCTTTACAGTTATGTCTTCTTGGCCTGCAGTGACAATGTTGTTCAGTGAATTGAAGCAATACGTGGAAGAGCTTTGCATTTTAATAAAGCAACACAAACAACTGATGAATAGAGGATATTACTACCCCATGGATTCCAGTTGGCAGAAAAAAGTGTACAAAATCAAACGTATAAATACAAGCATAATCTTTCACAACTGGTTTATCCAGAAATGGTGAGGGCAACAAAATGGCTTCATTCTGGCGTAATATCCTTTGTTTTAATAGCCTCTGGGACCCTTTTAGAACAGGTTGATGGAGTATGGCCACTAATAACATGACCAGCAGAGAGAAAAGTTGGTTGACCATGAAATTGTTACATTTGAAGGGTTCCTATGTTATAACCAGGAAAATTTGGCTACCAAAAGGTATGACTACAAAGAAAGCACCAGAGTGAAACTCTTTGAATGATTGGCGCTAAGATGACATCTTGCAATTTGATCATTTTTATTTTTATTTTTTTAGTCTTAAAACTCTAGACAGTTTCAGTCACTTCTATAAACTATAGCCTATTATGCCATGTTTCACTGTTTCTTACTCCAGGAAAGATTTTGAATGCATTTCAAGACTATAAAAAAGGTCCAAGACAAGAATGTTACCTTTTTTAAATACTTCTTGTGAAGTTTCATTGCCCCAGTGCAAGCTTTTCTGGCATCTAGGTTTCCAGTAATGTCATTCAATATCTGGAAAGGATTAAAAAAAAACCGGAGAAAAATGATTTAGACAGAGACAGGCAAAGTTCTAAAGTAACTTATAATTGCAATGTTCCAGCACATGCCTACCAGAACTGGATAATTAATTGCATGGAAAATGCTTCATCAGTACCCAACTACTGTTTCCTCAGGACTTCAAATTTTATTCTAATCATCAGTAGGAGAATAAAGAGCAACTGATTGTACTTTAACAAACGTTTTTATCAAAGAGAAGGGGAAAATTCTTCTAAATCCTTAAGGTTGGTAGGTGAATTTTCCTGCCGCACACCTTCATGGCTTCATTACTCTTAAATTTTTATTTTATTTATTTATTTAAAGGGGAAGAGAAGCGGGGGTGGTCAATCTGTAACACCTATGCCAACCCCACCCAACTCTTCCTCACCCGGATTAAAGAAACTTCAATATTTACTCTTTTTTTTGTTGAATGCTATTTCCTCACTTGAGTTCTCTACATATTTTTTATTTTCCCCATGGACTGACCTAAAGTAAATCAGCATATTGGAGTTTCTAAACCAAGCTAACCTTGACAACATCGTCCAGGCCCCGAGCTTCTTGCAGTAGCTTTGTGCTCTTATCTTTTAAGACACTAGCAACAAGGAAAATAGAGATTGGGAGGGGGGCTTCTGAATTCTTTGCTCCATTTTTCATATTTTCCCTTTCATATTTTCCACACTGACGTCTTGACTTTGCTTTTCCTTTAGATCCCTCAGCTTTTTCACTAGCTGACTCAGGTTCTTCATACAATAAGAATAAGTCAGGATCGTATTCCAGGGCCCACATCATCTGAAAAAAGTCCAAACACCATACAATAACTATTAACAGAAATGTCCAATGTGTGATTACAATTAAAAAAAAGATTATATAACCATAAACTTAATGCCCAAAAACTATCATAGACACAGACACATGCATGAACATACACAAATAAAAATGAACAAAAGGAATAAGTGAGAATAAAAGGAGACACAAGCATCTTCCTTTTGCATGCTTAAGTCCAATGGATAAAAGCAATTATAAAATACCCAAAGGAGTTATTTAACAGAAAACTGACTGACTGGACACTTCTTAAAGCCATATAAATTAGCAATTTTATTTGATGTTATTTGTTTTTCCCCGGCACTAATGTAAGAGGTTACAGATCAAGTATACATGAGTTTTTGGGGGGCTTGCCTATAGGTGGGCCTAGGACACGATTCGCAGGAACAGGGGGAAAAAATCACATTCTATGACCACATCAGTAAGCTTAAACAATTTGCATCAATATTCTATAATATATTTGTGCCACAAGCATGGCATGCATCTGCATAAATCACAGCTTAAACCTTATATTCTGAACATGTAAAGAGTGATCACAACATAGAGGCAAGAGCATTTGGATGCTCTCAATTGAGAAGCAAATGGATGCATAGAGATCAAGTCATAACTCATAAACAATCCCTTCCTACAGGAAAATTTCAAATGACATCACAATTCACTACTTTAGATACAATCTCTTGGCTTTTAATCACGGACCAGTTATATTTAGGTGAAAGATAAGTCTTGAATGATTATCCATGCAATATTTCTGTAACAACTTTCTGTGTTTTCTAAAGAACACTAACCATATCCTTATATAAGCCTTTTAAACTTTAATTTAGATTAGACCAAAATAATCAGCAAACAATTACTTAAATATTAGAATCACATCACAAAACATTTGGAAGAGAAACCTGAGATTTAAGAATATTGAAGGTTAAAATTGGTCTTTGAGGAACAGTTTTAAACCCTCCAGACAGGAGTTGAACTCCCAAAAAAAGAAGGAAAAAGATACAGTTGAAGTTGAATCCTACCTCCCAAAGGTACAATGAGTCACCGAAAGAGAATTCTCTACGAAACAAAACCATGAGCATCCGAAAAGCAAATAGATAATCACCTCCACCTAGTGTCTCTGTGCTCCAAAATCAAAAGACATGCTTTTCTATTACTTTCTTTCTTGAGAACTAAATGAAGGGATGTGCAAGAAATATAAAATATATTGTCACAAGGGGAATATTGAACTATTGACATAATACTATAGGATATAGTGCTATAATACAATAAATAAATAAATAAACCATTAAATGGCCCTATTTTTTTTTATTAGTAAAACGTTTTTGTTAATGAAGAGGAACTACATCATGTGCACAGGGTGTTTACATGAGGTACTCCTAAAGAATTACAATGTTAGCTTATATTAAAAAAGAAAAAAGAAAAATAATTACAATGTTATAGCTGAGAGCTGCATCTACACCAGTTAACAGCATAGCAATGGTTGAGTTGCTTTGTCTTGGCAGACTATTAATTAAAAAACTATGCTGAAGTACATGATGTTTTTCTTCCTCACCCTAGTTCATATATTATAACTTCAAAATAGATATTGGGCAATAAATTTTAGTTTTCTTACTTTTGGGTAGCATATGAAAGTAAATAAAAACTACAAAGACATTGATTATGAGCTTCCAGCCATAAAGGCAATTTAAAAAATTTGAGAATTCCTCCCATCAATAACTCAACCCCCCCCCCCCAAAAAAATAAAATAAAATCACTTGAAAATATCCCCTAATACTCTTGCCTTTAGTTTCTCACTTAAATTTCACAGTTCAAGTCCATACAGCCAAAGGAAACTCCCTTTGCCAAGAATTTCTCTAAAGCAAGAGAATTATGGTCCTTTCCTTTTTATGCATTTGGGGTTCAGTGGATGATGCCAAAGAATGTGGAAAATATGTTTTTAGTTGGTCCCTGCAGAGCAGTTTTGCTGGCATAAAAATAGCATTACTTGGAATGCTGCTCCTCTTGCTTTATGTGGGCAAGCTGGAGAGAGGAACTGTAAAGCTTTGAGACCAAATCTTTTTTCTTGCAAACTTTGTTTGAGTGGTCTACTGTCTTTGGAGTGCTTTCTATACCTATTTAAATTGTAGATCTTATCAACTTTATATTGTAATTTTTTAGTGGCTCTCTTCACCCTGTCTAATTGAGTGTCCTTTCCATTCAATAAAATTTTCGTTTTATGATGGTTTCACAATTGCCCCTGAATGCTGATTTTCAGCTTATGTTCGGCAGCAATGCTCAAAGGTCAATAATTCTTCCACCAAACTCTTATATCTTTTATTAATAACAATGAGTTACAAAACAACAACTGCAATATAATGTTTATACTGACAGGGACAAAAACTTTATTAACTGATATATGACATTGATTATGAGCTAAATATAAAGAATGAGAAAACAAAATTTGAAGGCAATACCTAAGTGCTGATGAAGTTTTGGATCTATAACTTGAGTAATTGCAGCCAAATTACTAAGTTGTGCCTCCACTCCAACAGAGCTATCAGTGCATCTGAAATTTCCTCGCTATAATTTTAAAACAAGAACACATATTGTAAGGAACTGGAATTAAAATTAGAAACAAAAACGATTAATCTAAAAAAAAATTCCAGCTCTGGAAGAACAATATGTTAACAGATTATATAGAATGGAACATAGTGTGGTTACTTGTAAACAGAGAATATTTAACTTAAGTACACTACTTAAAGTGAAATAATATGGCCTACAAAATTTTCCACCCAAAGCAAGCCATTTTGCATAGTAGGAGATATCTAAATAATAACTAAAGTACACTACTTAAAGTGAAATATTATGACCAACAAAAAAATTGTATGGGGCAAAAAAGTACCAATCTGCGCATCAACCGTTCAAAGCACCAAAATGCATCTGCTTCATCTTCAAGAAGAATTATCATGGGGGAGCAGAGGTCACTCATTCCTGCTCAGTATTGTCATAAAGTTTAGATAGAAGATCCAATATTGTGTTGCAATAATTATGTAAATTTTTGTTACCTCTTGCTATGCAAGGAAGGAATGTAAATGAGAAGAATTTCAATGAGATATATATATATATATATATATTTAGATAAGAATGCTAGACCCACATGTAACAATATAAGTAGACTACATCAATGATTATTATTCTTCCCTTAATAAACAAGTGAAAGAATCAAAGGTTTTTCCAACTCTTGAACCTTAGAAAAAAAACATTACTACAAGTATAATGGAACATAACAGAGAGCTGATATTGGGTGAATATAAAAAAAAAATATATATATATATATATATAAAAATTTTTTTCCTGATATGCCATTTATTTAGATACAATGGAAAAGAAATTAAAGGAAAATGGACCCCAATGTAAAAAAATGGTTATTTGGACAATTCTCTCTACCTACTAATAGAGAAAGAGGGATCTAAGGAGCTTCCTGGACCTCATCTCTGATGATTTCATGTCATGAAAATGCCATGAGAGCATGGAGAAACATATTATCAAGATCCATTGGCAAATGGACCCCAATTTGCAAATCATGTTTTTCATTATTTTTCCATTCAAATGTTATAATTAAACAAGTAGCATTTACGAGAGCATTGTAAAGAAGACGATCATGCTAGTTTTGTACACACTTTATACTAAAAGTAGTCCACCAGATTTGTGTCCCTAGCCATAGATGTTGAAAAATTATTTCATAACATTTCAAGCATGTAATAAACAGTATTCATATTCAGTATTTTTCACTCTTTTATGGTGCAAACATCATATCTACTCAAACCCATGACAATTTAAGCTACAGGCTACAGTCCCTTATTGAACAAAGTTAATAATTACTGGGTGGCAGAGCTAATGGTAGTGGAAAATGGAGATCACGGCAATATAATGGATCAAGCAGATTTCCAACAAAGCAACGTGACTCATCATTTGATTGAACAAGCCCTTAACGACACATTAGCTATCCGTTTGAATCACCCACCTTGACAATAACCGACATCTGTATCTATCCAGGCATAAACAGCAAGAATATCCCAAAGTTTTGACAAGTTTTCCTGCTTCTCGTAAAACACCAATGTCCGATCAGTCCGAACCACATCAAGACCTGACATTAATATTAAGCCAACCAGAAAATTCATCAAAAAATAAATCTATGAGTAAAAACATGCTCTTATAACTAAATACAACAATGCTCTAATTTACTATATGCAAGTAAATTCCAAATAAACATATTGCAATGGTTTTACACCAAAAAATTAATCAATGCTCAAACTTCAAACAACTAAGAACTACAGCATTACAAGCAGAAAAGATTGACAAACTTGGTGATTCATATGCAATCTTGATTTGTTGAACAGTAATTTAATTTCATTGGCATCAATTACACCCACATAAGAAATGAAGGTCAAATGCATGCTAATTAAATCAAATTTGGAAATCTGTACAAAAACTTTGAATCATAATATATAATAAAAAACCATTACTCCATCCATCCCACAATGAGTGTCACTTATGAAAAAAAATGCACATTTTAAGGAGGTTCCTTAATTGCTTCAGTAATTCAAAATATTTGTATGTGCTTGCCATTGTATTATTATTTATTATTGTAGTTAAGTATTGATGAATGGTGGAAGCTTCAAAATAACAATAAAAAGGGAACATAAAATTAAACTTTGACTTTTTGACAGGGGACAGACATTAACAAACAAGCAAAATTGGAAAAGTAACTGATTATGGGACAAATGAAGTAATACAAAGTGATCACAGAATAAGTAATTGAAACAACTCAAAAAACATTGAAGCAAAATTGCAAAATAAGAATGACAGAAATTCTCTAGAAATAAATTGACATTTAAATTTCATAGCACAAATTTAGCAAAAGAGAGTTGAACACTGGAAGATTCCAGGCAACTAGAATTTATGCTGACTGTATTGAGATTGTATTTTCTTTCAAATTGTAACAAAGGATTTTAGATGACAATCTCATCCCCAAGATGCATTCATCTGAGATCAATTTGTGATCATCACCAATTGAAATGTCTAATGATAATGTTCCATATAATAAGTACTTTACAAGCTAAATCAATCATCAAAATGCGAGCTTATGCAGAAAGGTAAATACAAATTTTGCCCTAACACAAAAGACATGAGCATTTAATTAAAGAATACCACCAACCTATTTGATGCAGAGTCAGCATCCACTGGATTGCTTTCTTATCCTTCACTGTTTCCAAACCATTGCCTCCAACAATTGCCCCACCATTGTCATCAGGAGGTAAAGCCTGTCCCTTGTCTGGGTTTGTTTCTAAGAGCACTAATGGATCTTGAATGGGTTGACCATCTTCAGTGATTACGGGCGCTGTGATAAATCTACCACTTCCAACTACAGGAAACATTTGGCCGCACTCTTCCTTCCACCTAGCATATTGCATTCTGAAGGAGTAGACATAAGATTTACGAAATGGATAGTCTCTAAAATATCAGCAGATGGTACAGCAAACTTTGAACTCTTCATATATATATATTGAATGCTTAAAGGATAAAACTTACAGTGGATCCAAAAATAACAGAATAATAACTTTAAAAAAAGGATGCCTATGCTATAGGTATAAATAATTGTTGTTAGTTTTTTACAGGTTAAGACTGATAATAATCACCTGTGCTTTTGTCACTTTAATTTGATTGTTTGGGAAAAAAAAATTTAGTTTTAAATCTAAATTGATGCTTATCTCTTGAAAAACATAGGAAAAAGGGAATATATTATCTAGCACATAAAAGAGGACAATTAAATGGCCCAAAAGAAAATTGAACTTAATCACTCATTTGATCCTTCAAGCAACAACACCCTTAAGCTCTCCCTAACCCTTCACCATTAATTCCCCCATGTGATACAATTTATAATTAAAAGAAAAGAAAGAAACTGTGCTACCCATTACAAACCTTAAGAAACTAAATTATGGATTTCATGGAAAAGGAAATTGGACTACCTTCGACGTTGCCGTATCTGCTCACGTTCTTCAAATGTACTCTGAGGATCATAACAACCAAGTAGAAATTCCCATACTTCTCCTCTAATTGATGGATGTACCCCCTAATTTGGAAAATAATTATAATAAGCACCAACCCTCACAGCTTTGTTTCCTTTATGAATGGAAAAACAAAAATGAACTCATGAAAAAGAAAATATCTACAAAATGAAGAAATAGAGAAGATTCCGTAAAAGGATTGCTCAAGTACACATATACTATTTGGAAATGATGAATTCAATAAAAAAAAAAATTTATAACACTTCCTCTCACATGTGGGCCTAGAATCCCCCCTTAATAAGTGGGGCCCAACTCATGGGATTTAATCTTTTAAGTAGAGGTTTTTTTTATATATATATATATATATATATTTTTTTTTTTTTTTTATGGCTCTAATTCCACAGTTACTATTTGTCCCCAAAACATGAACAATTAGGAAAAGGAAAATTTAATCATCTAACCATCATTAAAACAACTTCCATAAAAATGATTCAAAAGCTTTATTGAGACCCTTAACGAATTACATTGGGTGTTTGTTCACATAAGACAAATCTATAGATTTTACAAAGCAATTGAGCTCCATATTGATAGCATCTACCTCAAGGGTGATTAATTTATAAATGACATAGGTTTTAGCCACAACACATGAAAGGAACATTATCATGGTGAAGAATATCTAGGTGATTTTTTCCTCCAAGATAGAAAGAAACACAACTTAGAATGAGTCTAAACTAAATTGGCAGAACAACTTCAAACTTCATTTAGAGCTGTCAGAACAAAAGAACCAAGTCAAGTAGTCCAGGTGCATAGAAAATCAAACAGAATAATAATAAAATCAGATATGTTATATAGAGCAGATGTTAGAAACTTTACTGACAGTGTGGTCAGAGGATAAATGTAGCCTAGACAAGATCGATAAGATAGTTAAGTTGAATGACTAGGAAATTAGTTTATAATATCATTATTACACTTTATTAGCTTCTCCAATGTTCTTTTAACATTTGTATATTTAGAGATATCTTTGTTCTTTACAACTTTTGCTCATATATCAAATACAATATTTTCCTATACTAATGAATTTACAAACGCACTTTGTTCAAATAACTATTTTAGAAATTTGCATTTAGATGAGAGACTAGTAGTGACACCACAGCAGACTACAGCACACTATATTTATGACTAATTAAGGAAGCAATGCTTATTACTGCAAGTGTTTAGGGAGGTCATGAAGGCCAGAAAAGGAAGTATAATCATTATGATGTGCACAATCATTTATTAAGTAAATTACTTTGACTTGATAGTATCTCCAATTCCGAGGGTCATTGAACTCCTCAACCTGATTAGTAAACCTTACATGGGCAAGGAGTGTGCAGAAAGGTGGTCAACTATGCTAGTAGGAGCAACAATATGTTTTGAGGCATTCATATTATCCAATGCATTGATCTTTGGATCAAATGGCATCTTCCCCCCACAAGGGTTTATATTATAAGAAGCAGATATCCCTTAAGGATCTGCAAGTCATGTTTACCTATCCAGGAAATTTATTTTAGAACGGGAAAAAAGTGGCTATATTATCTAATACGAAGGGAGTAAGTTTGTTAATTCCACAGTTCAACATTCAAGCCTGACTTAAAGAGAAGAGATTTTCTGGGCTTCTCAAGATACTATATTAATCTTAAACATCTTTTTTTGATAATTTGATAGTTACAATGGGAGGGGTTTTGAACCCTGGACTTCTTTGTTGGGAACATTAGGAAGTGCCAGTTGAGCTACAAGGCTCTTGGCTATTAATCTTATATATCAACTAAGAATGATAGCGATGCTCTGGTGCAAGCTGACTTTCATAGTCTTCAAATAAAAATAAACTTAAACACACTTTTTGGATGGTTTTGAATTATTAAGAGGCACTTACCCCACGATGGATTCGACTTAGAGTCTTGCTGATATCCAGATACCCTTCTGGAGTAAATGCAGCCTGCCATTTCCTTACACTTAATGTTTTACCAGACTGCATAAGCGGATTAAAAATAGAAACTTCAGTAATAGACATTGCAAGCAACAGAGAGAAAGTTTCATGAATTTG